>NW_027413216.1:0-206219 GCF_048544455.1 Silene latifolia | reverse complement strand
TATCATGTCACATGTAATTATTCTAAGCATGTATACAATATACACATCTTCTTTTGTGAAGCATATATATGTGAATGACACACAAGACAATTTGCTATGTTAAATGCCGTGTTCATTATAACTTTCGTTCGTTCGAGCATCGATATCTACAATGGTTGACTTTGAAACTATAAATGGAAGGGGCAGGAGTGGAGTTTGTTGGTGGCGAAAGAGGCGGCTGATCGATGTGGGTTCCTGTAGGAGAGGTGAAAGTTGAAAAGGAATGAAGAGAAAAACATGTACATGGATGAAAAAAATGAGAGGGTAAAAGTGTCAAACATGTACATGATTAAGTAAAACATTTACATGAAAGAGCAACACCCTTTAAGTATTAGGCTACATTTGAAATTTATATGTTTACCCTTATTAGTTTCTTTCCCAAAATATTATTAATTTCATTTCACCCTAAATATTTTACTTTTGATAATATGTTATCATATATTTAGAATAATTCAATTATTTCTTAATAATTTCCTTATATATTGCTTATTATGTTTTTTTCCTCATAAATTTTAAACTTCACTCCATTGTAGTTAGTTATTATTAATATATTTAGAAGTTTTGATTTGTTTTTTAATAAAAAAAAATTATTTAAAATATAATTTCAATTGATTGTAGTATTAATTGAAATAGAAAGTGGCTTAAATTCTCATGAAAAAATATGTGCAAACTTAAAAATAGAAGAGGAAAAAAAAGAAAAAAAATACCTCACCATCCAAGGTGAGGAAAAAAAGTAACTTTCATCTAATTGGAATTAAATATTACCATATTTTTTAATTATAGTAAATGAATTCACATAAAAAATTCACTCAAATCCTTTCCAAATTTTCCTCTAATTGAAATAATTCCTTCCTTTAACTTATTTGTCTACAAAATTGGATTCTGCCACATGTTTAAATTCTACTAGTTTTAAACCCGTGCAAATTGCACGGGTATGCTATTTTAGTAATTATTATTATAAAAATGTTCAAACAAATTTTTTTTTGATTAATATTTATATCAAGTTTATATATTAAAGATTGTTAATTATACATCTCAGCTGAAAAAAAAACACATATCTGTTATAACTTTATTCATTGTTTTTAAACAAAATTTTGTTTAGTCACAAAAAGTTCTCTACTTTTAATATGAGATATGAGATTGACACTAATAATTAGGTTGTTGTTTTTATTTAAACTAGTCTTAAACCCAGTGCAAATTGCACGAGTAGGCTACTTCAGGTTTTGTTATCTTATAATTATTCTTTTAAAATGTTATATAATTTTTACGTTAATTAGTTATATCTTTTTTAAGGTAGGTATCTATAGTTGCTTTTACATAATTTAAGAAAATCTCTCTATTTTTTATTAAAACAATTATAGATTACAAATTGAGTTATAAATAAGTTTTAAACCCGTGCAAATTTGCACGGGGTTTGCTATTTCAATTTTGTTATTATTGAAAATCATTTCGATATGGTTTCTTTGTTGATACGTGTCTGATATGCTTTTTTTTTTTAAACCCGTATCAAGTGTACAAAAACTTGTATAATTTATAAGAAATTCGTATTGTATACTTTTATTGACCCGTACTATTTACGAGCTTGTAAAAAAATACGTTTTGGGTTATATACGATAATCCGAAATGAATGTACAAAAACTCGTATAATTAAAGTTGGATACCACTTCATCCTAATAATTATTACTTCATACAATATTACTTTTGAGTTGGTCCATGTAATTGACCCATATGGTGTAAGATCCGCGTATAATTTCTTGCAAAAATCAGCTAAACTCCTTTAAGACGGAGGTATCCGTCTTAATATTAAAATAGGTTGAATATAACCCCAGTCCCCACAATGTGTATAATGGAATATTTTACTTTTCCATATGTATTTTGTTTTCATCCCTTATAGACCTATTTGACTCGCCTTAAACATAAGACATATATACCCTTCTTAAATGAGAATTTACCTTCTCTTTTAAGACGGATATATCCGATTTTAACATTAAAACGGGTCAAATATCATCCCACAAGTGCATAATTGCATATAAGCAAATTTATAAATTTTTTCTATACATTTTACTTTTATTTATTTTAACTACTTGACAACCTTAAACTTAAAACAAATATACTTGTCTATAATGAAAAAAACATTAACCGTACATTTTAATCTACCAATTTAGCTCATATTAAAAACCCATCCCTTGCCCCATATAAATACATCTAATCTCTATACTTTTAAACCCATGCAAATTGCACGGCTTTACTTTTTCAGATTTTATTATTATCAAAATACTTATTTATTACTCTTTTATTTCGATTATGTGTTTATTATATGTTCTATTTACGTCTCTCTTTTTTCATTTGTTTAGCTTTCATGATTGAAAACATTTATAAAAGTTAATTTGATCATCTACTATCAAAATTATTATATTAGTCTCATCATTCCGGGTTTATTTTTTTTTATGTTTTAATTTTTACCAATTTAATATGTGAAATATCATGTATCTATTAGTAAAATTACTATATTTTAATAATATAACTTACCAATCTAAATAGTTTGTATGAACAAAGTATAAATATTTTAGTTATTTGTAATACCTCATTTGTCAACACCAAACAATACTACCTAAAAATGCCTAATAATACTACCAATTTGTATCTTTAAGTGGCCCATCTAAAACAATTAAAGGACAAAAATCCATTCATGTTCAGTAAGCCCATAATGTAAATGGTTAATAAACCCAAGTTAGAGGAGATTAAAAGAAGTCTTTCATCTGCAAAATATTACCCTAGCAACTCCACCTAATCATCTCTCACCGCCCCTCTCATTCTCTCTCTCAATTTTTTTTTTCATTTTGTACCTATTCAAAATTCGGTATGGATCTTTCAATCTTCTAAGTTAAATATCTCAATTTTGTCAAATGATTTCAAGACCTTTTACACAAAATATCCGATTTGATGATGTAAATTTTTTTTTTTTTTTTTTTTTTTTTTTTTTTTTGTGTTTGATGAACTCATCAATTAGGTAAGTATATGCATGTATGTCAACTTATAAGATTTGTTGAGCTTAATTGTTTGTATGTCGGATTTTCCATTTTTGAGTAAATTTTCACTCGTTTTAAAATTATTTGTGTTGTTATACTCTTTAATTTAGGAGATCTGATGCTTTCATTAGAATGAAGTTATCCCTAAATTTATTTTTTTCAAAAAAATATTCTTATCTTAAATTAATTTATGTTCTTTAAGTAATTTTCATTTTTTATTGGGTTTTTAATATTCAAATTTTTTATATTGATGAAATATTTCTGTAATTTTTTCAGTTTAAATAATTTTTTGAATATTTTTAAACTGTTATTTTAATTACTTCTCAAAATTTATTTTTATTGGCTCTCACAATGTACATATTTAAAGATTAAAGATGTAAGATTGTATATCTATGAAATTTGGTTTTTTATATGACATTTATTTCGTTTTTTTTCCAAATATTTTAAGAAAGTAATTTTTTCTTAGTATTTCAATTTTTTAAAATTATAAAGTAGGTGGTCATTATTGATTTTGTTATTTTTAAATCATGGTTAAGTTGTTAATTGAACACTCTAATAAATAGGAGGATTGGAAATGCAGATAGACATGGAGATTTACAATAGTTGTGTAATTTAATTGAGATCAATGTTGTAATTATATTTTATAATTTTATAATGTCGTAATTTAATTGAGAACAATGTTGTAGTTTGTGATTGAACACTTTTGGATTTGGAATTAAACATTAAACATGTGAACAATAGTAAGTCGTAACATTGAACAATTAATTCTCAAATAGTTAGTGGCCCTAAAAATCAGGAAATAAAAATCTGCATTTGATTTATTGACTTTCATCCACAGGCTGACAACTCAGCACTGTAGTTGTTCTTTTAATGAATAGGATTTCTCAGGTATTATTGAAATATGGTCTTTCCTCTTAGTTAGAAAAGTATGAAATGCTAATTCAACCTTGTAATTGTGTATCTAAAAGAAACGACACCGATAAAATAAAATAAAAATATTATAAAAATTAACACATATTATAGACCATTTGTGTGAATACGTACCATTGCTAATGTCGAATAGTGAAAAACGAAGGTTTTATGCTGATTGAACCACTAATTATAATGGGGTTGAAATATATTCATAATTTATAATTTTTTATTTGTAATTATCAAATTAAAGTAATAAGTGTCATTAATTTTGTATAGATTTGTAGTTTGTTAAGTTAATTCGTTGATTTTTGGTTTAAAAAGTGAAAAATGAGAGATAAAGGGGTGGTGTTGAAGTTAGGGAAAAAAGTTTAAAATTTACCAATGACGCGTGGTAATTTATCGATGATCTTTATGCATTCGATATCTCAAATGAACTAAAATATTGACCCGATGCGACCCCGTTTTTTGAGGAACCCGAAATGACCTCTTGTTTTAGGGTTAAAACCCGACCCGAACGGGGTGACCTGTTAGGAGAAAGATAAATCAAGAATTTTATTAAAATATTACTCTGTAATATTTATGTTTTTTATTTGAAACAATAATTAAAAAAATTATTATTTTAAATACTCCAAATTACAAACACAATTAAAAAACAGTTTTATATGACTTTTATAATATTTAATAATAAAAATAATTATAAAAAATGTTATTTTTATTATTATGTTAATATAATTAATGTAAGCATTTAATATGATTAAAATATTAATTTTAAATAGGTTTTAATTTTTTTTTAAAAAAAATTATTAATATTTTTTTAAAAAAAGGCATTAGAAATTATTTTTTGACCGCTATTCTGATCCAAACCGGTCCGTGACACGTATGAACCGATCCGTACTTGACTAGACCCGTATTCGACCGGACCCGTACTTTAATCCAATTCGTATGGCTTGACCCGGGACCCGGCCAGTCTGACCCGTTTGAGAGATCTAGTCCAAATATAGAGTAATACCCTAATGCAAATAGTCGGTACTTAGTCCTTACTAAACAATCGACCCAACTAAAATAATAACCTAACTATTAGAAACCCAAAACTTGCGTTTCCACTAACCTAAACGGCCTAGGCATTTTCTGTATTCAGCAGCTTGCTTTGCAATTCCACCCTAATACAATTCACCTTGTTCATTTCTATCTCCCTCACCAACCTGAAATTCTATTTCATCCTTCTTCATTCACAAATCACAACCACTCCAAGGACCAAAAAAAAAAAAAATCACAACCACTCCACTCAATCTAATATCTTTCCATATTTCACTAATTAAGACTTAATATAACCAATGGGTCCGAATAATCATTCATTTCCGTTTTTGACTCAAGATTGTAGATCTCATTGGCTAATTATATTTAAGTCTACCAAATTTTGTAAAAGGTGATATTAAAAATAATTATTTTTATGTCGAAATTTCCGTTTTTGAGGATATTTTCACTTTTTAAAATTTATTTTTGTTGGTGTACTCTTTAATTTCAGAGATCTAATGTTTTGAGATTTTTTTTCCAAGCAAATATTGTCATTTTAAATTAATTTCCGTTCTAGAAGCATTTTTTTCACATTTTTTTTATATTAGTGAGTTATTTTTAGTAATTTTTCCAGTTTGAATACCTGTAAACTACAGTATTATTTTAATTATTTCTCTTAATGATTTATGCAAGCTTTTACGAAGTGCATCATTAAAGATGTAAATCTAGAAAGTCGGACTTTTTAAACGTCATTTTATCTTTTTCTGAATATTTTTTTATAGTATTTTCAAATAATTTATGAATAATTTTTTTGTATTTGTATCAATTTTTTGTAATTTGCTGTTATTTATTTTAATGTAAATTACTGTAATTTGTTGTTGTTATTGTAATATAAATTATTCATAATTTGTTATTCGTTAATAAATAGTTAATTCGTTAAATTATTCATAAATATTTCCGTATAAATCATAAACGTAATCATTTACATACAAAACAAAGAATAAAGGACGATTATTTTTAATAAATTCCTTATTTTTACCACTTTGGTCATGGTACCCAATATTTTAAGTTTGTGTTTCATTTTTATTTAGAAAAAAAATTCAAATGAGCATAACTCCTAGACCGCAATTGATTCGTCTTTTTCTAAAATTATTATTTCACCATAATATACGATTTTAGAAAAAAAAATTGTCGATCGACATTTTATACGGTTTTTTCTTATCGAAAATCTCAAATCAACCATATCTTCAATTTTAAATTTTCGAATGACCATTTTCTTTTTATCAATCAGAGATCTCGAAAAGGACATCAATTTTTTAAAAAAAAATTAGTAATTCCGATTTCGTTTATGATTTATTTTTGAAAATTTTAAGAACGATAAAAAGTAGACGCGTTGTCTTAAAATCAAATCTCGATATCACGCGTCACAAATTTAAAAAGTTGGCAAAAAAAAAAAAAAAATTTTCCGTATTTTTTAATAAATTCCTTATTTTTGTGGGTCCCGTTTCACGATTTAGAAAAAAAGAGGTCACGAATAATTAAATCAAGACATCCCGAACAATTTCGCAAAACACATCAAAACAGACGTTATTTTTTAATTAATTCCGTAGTTTTTTTCCGTGGGACCCGCATTTCAGGAATTTAAAAAAAAAAAACTTGTGATGATGACGTGGACACACATAAATCCTTTAAATGTTCTTGTTTTTATTAAGATAAGATAAGTGGTGTACGGAAGATTCCATACACCAAGTGTAACTGTATCATCTTCCGTATGGAATATGACAATATATTTGACAAAAATGAATTTGTATTTATCTACTCGTGTAGATTTTATTTGATCCGTTATAAATTTGTGACGGATATTATCGGTCACAAATTATTCACCCATGGACGGTTATGAAAAATGATTTATGTTAGCCGACCCTAAATCATTTTGGGATTGAGGCTCTATTGTTGTTGTTGTTGTTGTTGTTGTTGTTGTGATGACAATTAACGGAAGAAGAGATGAGACAATAGCCTACGTCACGGGAAAACAAAGGCCCAAAACCAATAAACACGTTTAATTCGGCCCAAAACCGTTTCACACACAACATCCCTCTCTATAAATTCGGCCGTTGTACCCTTTTCCTCATTATTATCGCACTTTCCTCAAATTACAGACCTTTTTATTCATTTTAACAAGAGAGATCGATTAATAATGGCGGAAGAAGGACAAGTCATCGCATGTCACTCCAATGAACAATGGACTCTCAATCTTGACAAGGGCCAAAAGGATCAGAAATTGGTACTTTTCTTTCTCTATTTTCCCCAAATTTGATCCATTTTTTTGGTATAATAATTGGGGTAGAATGTTTGTGAATTGTGATGAATTATGGTTTTGTGTGTTATTTTATTTGGTTGATTGTGTTTTTCGTCGAGAATAATCGTGATGCCTCTTTAACTTTTTAGACTTTTATGGACTGCTTAGAATTTTGTGTCGGTCTTATTTATTTGTTCGGCTTTGATTATTCAATATAGGTTAAATTGACATTCTCCGGTTTTATTTATTTGTTCGGCTTCGATTATAATACCCGTCCCAGAGAATGTAAATGGTAAACAAATGATTGGGATTGAGGGAGTATAATATGTTTCACCTATTTGTTATTAATGTGGTTTGTGGAACTAGTTTGAGTTTATTTCATCTATTTCTGAATTCTGTGGTGGATTCGCCGTCCAAACCCCAAACCAAATAACGGTGGCCTAGGTTTCAGCACAAGTTAATGATGTTAAATGTTTTGAGAGTCGGGTTTATGTAAAAATCCTCATTTACGTTAAACTAGGTTATTGAAGCGGTCCGTTTCATTGAGATTGAGTGTCTCATGTGGTAACCTGTATAATGACAGGTTGTGATTGATTTCACTGCTTCCTGGTGTGGACCTTGCCGTATGATTGCACCGTTTCTGGCTGAATTGGCTAAGAAGTACCCAAATGTCTTGTTTCTCAAGGTTGATGTTGATGAGTTGAAGGTACCTCTTTGGTTGTTTGCTTTCATCAACTCGAACCTTCCTTGTTTTTGCCAAGTTTTATATGCAGTGTTCATGTTTGTTTATTGGTTTGCTAATTTCCCCTTTTAGGATGTTGCTGAAGCATGGAATATTAACGCTATGCCTACCTTTATTTTCCTGAAAAACGGAGAGAAAGTTCACGAAATAACTGGTGCTAGGAAAGAAGAACTTGCAGCAGCAGTACTAAAGCACTCAGAGGGTTCAGGTGGTACTTCATCAACTTCTGCAATATAAGCTGCAAGTTTAACAATGGATTTACCATGAGCACTCTTGTGTTGATGTCTACTAATATTAATCAGTATTATGTCCGAGTGATTTAGCTTTGGATTTCCCTTATAGTTTGCTAAGCTTGACGTTAAAGCTAATAACATTTGTGTGTTTTAAGCATGGTTTGTCCATTTATCATCACATCCTTCGTTCGTCTATCGTCATTTCTATAATAACAAGCTGTTGTGACATTGAGACTGGGTGTCTTCATGTGCTAATGTTACAACTATATATTCCTTGTCTTGTGATATTGTATTCCTTGCGGTTTGTGCAACCTGCCGGTAAACTGTGCTCTGCCAAGTATGTAGTAAAATGTAAATCACTCGCTAATATAGTTGTGAATGGCCTTCATGGCACAGTATGTTCCTCGTTGCATTAAATGTGTAATGGAAATCTTATGCGGGTATGTGGGAGTCAACTTCATAATGAATGATAAATACAAAAGTTTTTTCGACTGATCTCATCATATGTAAAACTATCTCAAACAAGACGACAAAGAATGCGCAAAAATTTCAGAACACAACTCTACTACTACTACTGCTATTCAGTACATGATATGACCAAAAAATAACACTAACGATTGAATCCATGCCCAACCATGTTCATGCCGCAGTATGTGCCTTCATGTAGCTCTGTCCCATTCCCTTTTAAAAGGCAAGAGAATGTTTCACAAAACTTGGATTACGTTGGCGGTCCTTGGCCTTTAGGTCATCATCTCTTTCTCTTACCTTTTCCCTTTGTATATTTGACCTTTAGTTGTGCTCGACATACCTATGAGCAAATAGCTTCAATTGACAATCGTTTTAGAATGTTTGGGCATGGATCCCCACCAAAGTTGGTGTTTGATATTGAAACTGAACATCTTTGCTTCCTGATACACATCTGTGACAGACAAAAAAACAGTAAAACATCAGGCTAATCTTTCTTAATTTCGGTTGATGCTAAACGCCATATGCCCCAATGCAATGGGATGCAGCAATTGCAATTCAAACCCAGGGCGTATAGAGTATAATTTTAACTCCCAAGTTTATCCGGTTTCAAGCCGGGCCTTTCCCATTTGTTGTTAAACCTTTCCCATTTGTTGTTTAACTTTGCACTTTTGCATCAGGTCAATGTAAAAGAACTATAGACCACTAGTTAAGATAAATTACTTCCCAACCAGTTGCTCAAGTGATGATCAGGAGTGTATTAAGAAGAACAATGAACAACGCCATGATATAGATATAGTGGTGGGCTTACTTTCTCCAAAATGGTGTGGGAATCTTCGGCATGGCAAGTTCCCTTGAGGAAACTTCCACAAGTTCCTGAGGGAGTGCCAAAACTCGCGAATTGGATGGAAGATATTGATTGTCCTACTCCACATTGTAGGTGAGCCTTGACATGATCAACTGTTTTGTTATAACTTTCACCATCTAAGCTCCAATTATCAGCTGTTGGATGGTGTTCATACACATCAGAACATACGCGTGCTACTGACCTCTTCACAAGCGAGATCTTTGATGCATCCCCTCCCAATTCCTCGAAAATCACCATTAAATTTTGCCGAGGCTTCAACCATGTCCTTGGAACATGGTACCTAACATTACCAAAGAAGTAATTATCACTGTAACTCAGCTATGATAGCACAAATAAACAGTATGACAATTACAACAGTCTCACTATAAGGTTGTGGCAATAAAGATATGGCAAAAGGGTCATCCGGAGCAGTCAATTTAGGTACAGGTAATTGGGTATGTTTGCATTTAGGTCAAGACATTCCGAGCTCAATTATGTGTAGGTCTATTCGGAGATATCAAAAGTTAGGTCAGATCACTGAGATAAGGTCAGTTCTGCCAACACTAACAATACATTATACATGTGAGGTTTTCGGATAAATACGAGGTATACGATATTAAATTAAATTTTTCCTCACAAAACAATGTAATTGTTATGAATTTATGGTGAAAACCAATCATATTATCGTGGACCCTTGTCAACTGAAGCAGATAAATTGGTTGTGTTACATTACGATAGGATAGTCTAGTCTCATAGGAAAGTTTCTTTGGCAATACATTGATTTATCAGATCAGGCAGACATTTCGATATGGTAGTGGTTACTGATGAGCATAGAGTATTACCATCTTTGAGTAGGACTACCGCAACCGTGCTGGCATTTTGCAGGGCGATAAGTCCCGTGATAACTGCAAGGACCACAGTTTCCCTTAGCGTAATTAGTCCAATATCTGCCTATATTATGGCCATTGATCCAAATTTCACCTTTCCCCATGCTCTGCATATCTAGAGCCACTGGTTCAACTCCTCCAGGTGCGTCAAAGTAAGCCTGCAACAATGCATAAACTCATATCTCAGATTCATTAAAAATAGTGTTAGTCTTAACTCGTGAAACTGTCTCACAGATGAAAATCGTTAAACACTTAAACAAACATAAAATTAGAAGGGGTTGTATACTTGTATTAAATGTATTAGAAGAGTAATTATTGGGCAAGTACTAAGTAGAATGATCTCACCAAAAAAATATTATGTAAAACACAAATTATAGAATGGAACGATCTAATGCTAATGGGTTAGTCATTCCTTTGTTTTAGTCTTTTAGTGGGTAGATGGGTTGGATTTGTGGGTCTAATGAACTAATCTCGCACAAAATTGTGTGAGATCTCTTAGAAAGCTAATGACGTCCAGTGGTCCAGTGTTTCTGGTCTCACCTTGTACCATGTCAAAGGCTGAGTACTCTGAGCAGCAAGCGAAGCTTCCACCCAATCGGTAGATGAAACTCCTGTCGGATGTGCTAGATTCATTTTTTCTCCCTTCAATCCAATCTGAAAAATAGAGTGTTACTTGGAGCTTGAGATAAAACAAATCAACAATAAAGTATCAGTCTCAGGGTAACATGACCCTCATGGCACTGTTATATGAAGGTCGACTAACCTGATACGACCATTTCTGCCACGTCAAATCCTTCTTGCCACTACGAAGGCCTTGCAAAATGACTGGACCTAGAACTCCAGTGCTCCATGTTTCAAAACGCGGTCCAACGTTCTTCATGGCAAATTAATAAATCAGCATTTGTCTTTCAGTAACAAGATAGTATGATGATAGATATATAAACCAGTTCGGGTAAATTATATCGTGCCCTCGGGTCTATGATGAGCAATAATGCTACCAAAGCTATTTTAATAATACTTGTATAAGACCGTTTTACTGTAAGACAGTTCTAATATCCATTCAATTAAAGGTGTATTATCAAATGTGAATGAATATTTAGGACTGTCTCAATGAAACAATCTCGATCCCCTTTCCCTCCTTCAATTATTGTGCTTGGGGGCACACAGTGGTCCTAGGACTGCCGTACATATGTATGCAGTGACTAGAATGATACTCGGGAACATACCGGCAAACCAACGGCTACGCTTAATAAAGCAACTCTATTCACTCCTGTCCGAAGCTTGACTGGTCCTTTGAACGTAAATCGCCTATCTTCCCTAGATCCGTAAGCTGACCCTGAATTCAAGGACAAATTTGCAGAAATTAATACTCCCTCCATTCCATTTATTATGTTTTATGTCCCAATTTCATTTTTGGTCCAATCCAAAATAAATGACCCTTTTCTACATCATTTTTGGTCCATCCCAAATTCTTCAAGCCAAGGGGTAACAATGGTATTTTATTACTAATGATAAGGGTAATGTGATGGGGTATCACTTCCAAGTCTATGGACGTGGTTAGTGGTTACCCTAGTAATAATATATTAAGGGGTAACTGTGAAATTTGACAAAAGTACCTGACAGTTGCCCATTGAGGAAAACATGAACAGCATGCCCTGATGATTGCACTAGTAGTTCGGGAGCTTGGCCATGTAAGTCGGATTGGCTGACTACAACGCTGGAAGGCAAGACAACCACAGGATACATGAAAAACTGCTCTTGGATAACACAAGCTACAACAGTATTACTCTGGGCCACAAAGGATTGCTTTTAAGCGAGATAAGAGGCTCAGATATACACAGCCTTGCCTCTCCCTTTGAAGTACCAAGATGATGTTCCCATATGACCCATAATGAAAACTTGTTTTGATTAGTCGTTCATGAAATAAGAAGCGTAAACGGTTTGGATATTTTCTGCTATTCCATGATATCCCAGAGTCTAAGATATTTTATAAATGTAGATATCAAATACTATTTGTACGAGAAATCAAAATTTCAACGTGATTTAAGTACATATTTTGCTTCTATTTTCAATCTCAGCGCATAAGATATCTTATCTCAAGTTCAGACACCTAATTTCACAACATGAACAATGAGAGTTCATTCATTAATCTTCTGTTTGCTCTTAGAGGTCATACCTAGTCATGTACCATAGATAGTCACTGCTGTCTCTCGTGACATTGACCTGCTCCAGAAGTCCATTAACTGTCATTGTAGGACTATCCTCTAAAGAAGAAAGATCCTCATCATATGTCTGCCACGACAATAACCGGGAACTTGATGGTAACATTTGCATATGTGAGGTTTGAACTCCAACCTAGATGAAAAGGGGAGAATTGTAGTTGAAAATAATTACAGCATAAATAAGTAAATAACCTATGAAATAATACGGGAATAATGAAAGAAAAACATACCTTGGCCGTGTTGAAGACTACATTTTTACAATCTGGGAGTATGCTTATAGACCATGCTGGTAAATCATACTGTTTATTACGGAATGTTACTCTCTTAGATGAGGTGAAATGGTAATTGTAAAGAAAAGCTGCACAAGTCCCTTTCCCAGAGAAGACGTGAGCCTGTACAAGTACATAGAATCAGGCCAACAATATCTGTAGAGAGGCTAGTATAAAAAGAAACCAAACCAGATCCTTATTTGTTCTTCATTTAATCTTATAGGGTTAAATATATAGGTCAGACATGTAAGACTGTTTCATGTAGTTTTTGTGCAGTACTAGATGCTGCAGGAGTTCGGGAAATGGGATTCTAAGAATGAGTAACTCGATAACTGCTAACTGACCTGTTGGTAGGTCCCTAGTGAAGTGACAGTAGGATTAGAAGAGACTAATGCCCTTTCACAAAGCTTTATTGCTCGATGAAGCTGTTTTAAGTGTCCGTACTTGGGTTGCCTGATTAAACCTGTATATCAAATATTCAGTTAGGAACAGCCAAACAGAAGTTAAAACTTAACCCACAGAGAGGCTCATTCTGTATGTTCAGTAATGAGCATTATGTCGTCAAATGAGGAAAAAAAGGGTAGTGAGTCTTTGCCCTAGAAGTCTAGTTATATTTGACAACAGAAAATTTCTGGGACACTTACCATACTCATCAATAGGAGCATCATAGTCATAACTAGTTGTGATGAAAGGTCCACCAGCAGTGCGAGCAAAGTTTGTTCCACCATGATACTACATGACAACCAAACATTGCGTCCAATGAAACCCAGTTCAGTTTTTCACATTTTAGTTACTGTCAGAAGTCAGAACATAAACAAAAGATGATGACTGGTGCTACTAACCATGTAATAATTGAAGTATGAGCCTCCACTTTGAACAAAACGCGCCACTGCGAAGGCCAAGTCTTCAACTGGTCGGTCATGAACTGGACCACCAAATTCTGTAAACCTTCAAGCCAAAGCAAATTTTTTTATCAGAAATCACTGGTGAATGAAAAAGCTACACAAACATATTATCATGAAAACTTAAATGAGACGGTCTCCACAACCCTGAAAAACAACTGAAAAAAACTTAAGGATTTGAATTGGTGACAGTGTGAGACCGTTTCATACAAGACCCGCTAGAAAATCATGTATATCAAGCGACAGTGTTAGAGATTTACCAGCCACTCCAAGCTTCAGTCCACATCATTGGTTTGTTTGGTTTGTTAGGCTTGAAAGAATCACAATAGAAACCATTGCATGTGTTTATCTAAAAACAATACAAAAGTAGAAAGCACCATACAGGAATCAGGTTACAAGGTCACAACCAGCAAATTAGCAACATTTAACTAAACTTCTCTAAATTTGAAGATTGAAATATAAAGGCAATATTACTTACTACTGGACCAGGGGCATCATCTTCCTTACACATCAGCCATGGGACTCCCGTATTCAATCCAACAGCCATTTTTGCAGCCCAGTTTATATATGCTTCACCAGCTGCTCCGAATTCTTTAACCTCCGACCCATATTCATTCTCAATCTAACACAACATGTTATTTACGTGAGAACTAATTCCCACAAATCCGTCAAAAAAAAAAAAAAACTGAGCGAGAAACCAGTACATGTACATTTATCTCTATACAACAATTTGATCAAATTCTCCAACATGATTTGTTATGAGTACCTGTCGAGACATGGACCTTATTCAGTCACTTGTCAGTATCAACCACTTTATGGTGAAACGACTGAAAGTGAGTCACAACAACCAATTTGAGATCTAGACTACTCATGCTTCAACATGTAAATTAATCTCAGAGAAGAAATCCAAAATTACCACACCTGAGATAGGATTATTGGACCCCCCTGAGATGCAAATAATCTTTCACTTTTCATCATTTGAACAATCTTCTTAGTGAAGCCTTGCATTGCTTTCTGTACAATCAATACAAAGTGAAACCAATTTAATTAATCATTATACATAGTGTGGCTGTGCTCATTTTAATAAAGTTTTAGTAATTGTGAGATAAGATCAAACAAATAAGCAAAGATCGAACCTTGCATTGCTTTATGTACAATCATAACAAACTGACAATGACACCAATGTAATCAAAATACTAGACATAGTTGTTCACTTGTTCATATTACCAAGGCTTCAGTACATATGACTATATGAGCAAAGATCAAAGTACCCGTTTTTTTTTTTAAGAAAAATGCAAAATTTTATACTCTTATAACAAAATTTGAAGTAATGTTAAGACCTTAAATGGTTCATTGTCTGTTCTGAAGCTGATTCCAGGAACATACTTCAACCAAACAGGAAAACCTCTGCATCAAACACAAAGCAAACCACATTAATCTTGTAATCTATTTACTCTTAAACCATGTGTCATTGATAAAAGTAAATATTATTAAAAGAAAACTATTCCCTTCATGTCAAGTCATTTATTTATTTCGATTAAAATACTCCTCACAAAGAATACGAAAGTTAAACAAGCAATTGAGACGGAAGGAGTAAGTATTAAATGAAGTCTATAATTAGAAACAATTAATTACCCAAAATTCCATTCAGCACAAACATAAGGACCAATGCGGAGATTAACATAGAGTCCAACTCTTTGGACTGTCTTTATGAACCTCACTAAATCATATCTCCCTTCAAAGTTATACTGCAAAACCCATGTAAATTACCAACTTATGATTAATTTCTATAAAAATTAGATAAATTTAAATTAATATTTTGAATCAGATTGAAAGAAAATTACTTTTCCAGGAGAATGTTCATGTGCATTCCAGAATACATAAGTGTCAATAACATCCAAGCCTCCAACTTTAGCCTTCCTTATAAGATCTTCCCACATCTACAACATCCAAATTATAATCTATCAACATAGTTATATTAACAAAAATCGACTGCGGTCGTTTCGTTATAATGCAGTAAATATGGGTGCAATGTGTTGTCGCGGTAAACTTCAAAACCTTGATAACTCAGTCGCAGTCGCGTTTTCATTTGAACACGGAAAATCAACATAAACAAAAGGAAGAGATGAAGAATTACATGAGGAGTACTTCTAGGATAATGAATGGAGCCAGAAATGAGGATTTTGCGTTGGCCATTAATGATAATTCCTTTACTATCATAAGTAATAGCAGAATGTATGAACTGAGAACACAAAAATAAGTTGAGAATAAAGAGAAATATCAAAACCCTGGAAAATGAGCTTGTTTCCATTAATATTTATTTATGGGTTTAGTGTTTGTATGTCTCTAAAAATAGAGAAAATGTGTATGGAAAAATATAGGGATTATGTGAAATTTGATTAAATGTAGAGAAAGATTGGTTCCTTTATATAAGTTGGAAAATTTTGTGATACATTTTGGCAGTAGGCTTCACTTCCATGCCACTATCCACTATGTCACAGTACTACAGTAGTACTGTTTTTTTTCTTTTTGACACACACTACTGTTTTTTGGGTGCACACTGCACAGTTGTTTCTTTTCTTTTGATCTCGCAAGCGTTGTGAGTTGTGAGTTGTGAGTTGTGACGGGTTATGGGTTATAAATTATGACGAAGATATTATTATAAAAACTAATCATCTATAAATTTGTATTTGTTATAAATAAATACCGTTGTTAGGGTCCTGATTTTCGTAGTATATTTTTTACTCACACAGTACGTCTTTGACCATATTACCCTTTCCATTTCCCCTTCTTTAAAAGTCCCTTTCTTCTTTCTCCATCCACCGCCACTATCACCACCGCACACCACTAGCCCCTCCCTTGCCGCGCCACCACCAATGTCGTCCAATACCTTCCCTTCACCGCTCAACATTCAGTCTTAATCATGTAAATCGTGCTTTTAATCAAGCCAGCCCCATGATCGAGCAAATCCTACGGCTGACAATTAATTATCAAGCTATATGTTACTCCTGATCAACATAGTATGATCGGCCCTCCAATGTGTTGATCATCATTATCATCATCATCTTACCCAAAGCGTTGATTTTTGCTCAAGTTTATTATTATGAGGTTCATTTTATAAAAATTAAGAATCGGATTAACTAGTCTATGTGTGTCATAGAAATCCCTTGATGCACGTCATTACAATCAAATATTCAAATGATAATGAGTTGGATGATTTCGTTATCGAAATTGATGATGATGATGATGATGAGCATAATTAATAAAATTGATGAATTGAAAGGGTAGGTTTGAAAGAATTAGGTTTAGAGTTTTTTAGTGAAGGGTAGACAAATGGAAATTATTGTGTAAAAATACTGAGTTTAGTAAAAAACGTATTGCGAAAATAAATACCGATTATGGTTATATTTTTAATAATATATAAATACAATAGTTGGTCTCAACCATAGCCTCAGGGTATTGGGAGGTATGTAGTTGAATACTTGAATTCACACTTCGGGCCCAAAGGGCCATTCGTGTGAGCTGCGTGTTAGAATATAAAACTGATTATGAAACTTTAACCATTAACATTTCTCAATCACAATTCACAAACTTGTGACGTGTCACAAATGAGAATTTATGTTCTTCAAATTGGTATGGTACCATTATACGAGTAAGATTGTTCATCGATTCAAAACGAGCATACTTTTCCAAATACACTCGTTTCTTTATCTCGTCTAAAATTTCTTATATAAAAGAAACAAAAGAGAGCAACAAATTAACACGAAAGAAATAGGACTAGTTAATAACAGTCAACTAAATTTATTATTCTCTCAATTTCACAATAATCCTTCGAATTGAATTTTTGGTATTCTCCAAAACAACGGTTTAAAAGTATTTCAACTTTTAATATCTCTCAATATATGAGTAGATACTTCTAGAAACATAGGTTTTTTCTGTAAAAGTTTTGATACTGTGAAATCATTATATATATAAATTTATTAACATTTTTCAAAGTATTTTTTTATAAATATAATAATTGAAAATGGCTTATATTATAGAACATGATATGTAAATACATTAACAATAACATTAATTATAATACTATGGCCTCGTTTGGTTGCCCTTTCAATTCATGGGAAAATAAAAATTCCATGAATTGTAAAAAAGGGAGGATGTTTGGTTGCCAAGTTTTTGGCAAAATATAGGCATTCAATTTTCCAAGGAGTTTTGAATGCCTATATAATGGTGTAATTGAATGACCTAGCCCCCTAGGTAGTTCACAACTCCTGTGGAATTCAACTCCTGAATGAGCAACCAAACGACTTTTACGAATTCATGTGAATTCGTATATAGGAAAATAATTCACATAAATTGGATATTCTGGTGTCAATTAAATTTCTAAATGAACCAAACGAGGCCTATGTATGTGTTATACTCCCTCTCATCCAGATCAAATATAACAGTCCGTGTTAACTTTGGTCTGGATGGGGGAGTATGGGTTATTTATAGCCGACACACCAACATTTTTGCATTGTAAAATAATGAGGGCAAAAAATAAAGAAATCTTTTTATTGGAAGTGGAAAAAGGTTTAGAAAAAGAGGAATGGGAAAGGGAATTTTAGCTGGTAAATTGTTAATGGTAATTAAAATGCAAGTTGTGATATAAGAAAACTAAGAAAAATATGGTATGTCAGCTCTTCCTTTAAAATTTTGAACGTTTGAAGAATTGGCTGACTGACTGAGGAGAAGTCACTCTTAAGTCTGACCCTCTTGACTAACTTCGAGGACGATCTCTCCTTCCAATGTTAAATGGGTGTCTAATCATATTATTATTGGAGTCTAGAATTACTCATTAAAAGTTTTGAGAATTATTTATTTGAAAACGG
The DNA here is from genome assembly GCF_048544455.1 of Silene latifolia. NCBI lineage: Eukaryota > Viridiplantae > Streptophyta > Magnoliopsida > Caryophyllales > Caryophyllaceae > Silene > Silene latifolia. The sequence goes on along the minus strand of NW_027413216.1, from coordinate 187,491 downwards.
TTTTACACATATAGTTATAATACGAATTTAAACATAATTTTATTTTTAGTAAAATTTTTACTAAAAAATCACGTTTTACGATAAATTTATATAAAATCGTCTTAAACGAGTATTTGTGAGGTTTTTTAATTGCGACAAAAAGTGTATCAAAAAAGCAAAATATATAATGAGAGACAAAGTTAGAGAGAAGGTGGAAATATGGTTCTTCTTTCTGGGTTTCTAGCAATGGCTAAACACAAAAAACTTCTAAATTCACAAATCTCTAAATAATCGTATACAATTAAACAAATTTACTTTACTTAGATTTAATAATACAAATAATACTTATACTCCTTTAACTAATTTATCAAAAAATTTATCTGCTCGGGTGGAAGAACACATGGAATCGAATCAATTTGCGGTGTTATCGGAATCTGGTAAACAATCAGAAACTGTTCAACCGTCTGATATGGAAGAAGAAATGGGTCTGATTGCTGAAGATTGTTCGGAAACGGATACTGTTAATGATGATGAGGACTGGCAGGAGGTCTCGCATAAACGACAAAGCAGTGAATCAGGGCAGTCATCTGGTGATGGTAAGTTACATCTCACTTCTAATGATGTTCAATGTGAGTTGGATTACTGGAAAAACGTTGTTTACTGCTATATTTTGGGGGCTAATCCTCCTTGTCCTATCATAGATGGATTTGTCCGGCGTCTGTGGGGTTCTGATGAGATTGATAAAATCTCCTTTCAACCCAATGGTGTGTTTTTAGTCCGGTTTAAAAACCCTATTAGGAAGGAAACAGTGTTGCACGGTGGTCCTTATTTTTTTTTGATAACAAACCCCTGATTGTTAAGGAATGGACACCCGAGGCCAAACTGATTAAGGAAGATTTGGATTTGGTACCTATTTGGATTCGTTTTAATGGGTTGCCACTGAAGTTCTGGGGGCCTGCTCTGAAGAAAATTGCTGGATTAGTGGGGAAACCTGTAAGGACTGCTGTTGACACTTAGGATAAACGATTCCTAGGGTATGCTAGAGTAATGGTTCAAGTTAAGATGGGGCATCATTACCCTTATTATATTGAATTTGTTGATGAACTGGATAATAATCAGAGGTTCAATGTGCATTATGAATGGAAACCTATTCTATGTGTGAGATGGTAAAGGCCTGGCCATGAGGTTAAGAATTGTGTGAAGAAGACTGAGGAGGGTAAGGCTAAGCCTAGGCAAATCTGGAGGCCTAAGGTGACTAAGCCCCCTGTAGTTTCTCCTATACATCCTCCTGTGGTTGGGGACATCATTACTCCTATACCTACTATTGAGGTGGTTCAGAGTTCTGTGATACCAGCTAGAGTGATAACCAGAATCTCTAAACAAGGTGTTCAGATTCAGAGAGGTAAATGCACTTTTATGAAAGCTCTGAATTAATCTGATAAGAGTGGCATGACTGGTGGTTTGAGACAGGCGGCCTATTCTCAGGGATAGGTGTGTCTGCACAGTCTACTGATGGTGGTGAATTGGTTGGAGAGCCTACTAGTGATCATGGCTAACACAGGTTTATGGAATGTTCGTGCGTTCAATAGTCCTAATAAGCAGAAGGATGTTAGATGATTTCTGCATATCAATAACATTGGATTATTTGGACTGTTAAAAACTTGGGTTAAATTGTGTTCTTATAATAAAGTTCATGATATTTTGGGTAGAAATTGGTCTGTAGTGGTTAATGATGAGAATATAGTAGGAGAAACAATATGGCTAGTATGGAATCCTTCAATTTATCAGGTGGATGTAATAAAAATTGATAAGCATGTAATTCATGTCAAGGTGAATTTTATGGCTACTGGTAAGGGGTGGTGGTTGTCTTTGGTTTATGAGAGGAACAAAGTTCATGAAAGAATTCCTTTGTGGACTTCTCTGATTCAAATGAAGACTTATGTGAATGGCCCTTGGGTTATCTTTGGGGATTTTAATAATGTCTTATCTGTGGATGAGAAACTGGGTTCTGTTGTGTCTGATGCTGAGATTAACGGGTTACTGGACTGTATGATAACTTGTGAAATCAATGATATAATCTCTCATGAAGCTTACTATACCTGGAATAACAAACATGAGCCTTCTGATAGAGTGTTCAGTAGGATAGACAGGGTATTAGTAAACTATGAATGGTTAATGGAATTCCTTGATACTTTGACTACCTTTCTACCTGAAGGACTATATGACCATTGCCCTTGTTTAATGGAAGTGTGGCCTTCTCAAGTGAGAGGTAGGGAGATTCAAATATTTTAATATGTGGGGCAAGGATGAGGCCTTTTTGTCTAGAGTGAATGAAGGGTGGCAGTCTGATATTTATGGAAGGCAAATGTATAAGATTGTCAGGAAGCTGAAATTGTTGAAGCAACATCTCAGAGAGCTTAATAGGAATAATTTGCTAATGTGGAGACAAGTGCTCAGATGGCTCAATTCCAACTTAGAAATGCTCAAGTAGCTCTGCATTATGATCCTGCAAATCTATATCTCCAGGAAGAGGAAAGAAGGGCTTCTCAGGTGTATAAAGAACTGGACATGGCTAAAGTCAATTTCTTAGCTCAGAAAGCTAAATTAACCTGGTTAAGGGATGGGGATAGTAACAGCAAATATTTTCATTGCCAAATTAAAGAAAGGAGAATGATGAACAAAGTGTTAGCTATTAAAGATCTGGGAGGGGTGCTGAAAACTGAGGCTGCTGAGATTAAGACAACCTTCCTTGAATACTATGTCCAACTGCTGGGTTCAAGTAAGGCTGTTCATAAGGTACACTACCCTACTGTGAGAGCTGGTAAGATTGTGACCCATGAGCATGCTGCTGGACTGATTCAACCTATTACTGCCAGCGAGATAAGAGAAGCCCTTTTTTCTATTCTTGCCTCCAAGTCTCATGGTCCTGATGGGTATTCAAGTCAGTTTTTTAAAGATGCTTATGAGATCATTGGTAAAGATATTGAAGCTAGAGTGATGGAATTCTTTCAAAATGGTCAACTTCTTAAGCAGCTTAATGCTACCAACCTTACTCTTATACCTAAAAAGAATAGACCCGAGGTGGTGTCTGATTTCAGGCCAATTGCTTGTTGTAATGTGTTATATAAATGCATTACAAAGGTGATTTGTTCTAGGTTAGCTAAGGTCTTACCTGACCTTGCTAGTGCTAATCAAAGTGGTTTCATAAAAGGGAGGGATATTGTGGATAATGTGCTCATATGCCAAGATTTGGTAAGGCTTTACAATAGGAAGAGTTACTCTCCTCGATGCATAATGAAAATTGATCTTAAGAAAGCGTGTGACTCAATTGAGTGGGTATTTATTGAGCATATGTTGAGGGCATTAAAATTCCCTACTCTTATGATTGAATGGATAATGGAATGCATTACTACCTCTACATTCTCTTTGTGTTTGAAAGTATCCACCTTTGGTTTCTTTAAGGGCAAAAGCGGCATCAGGTAAGGGGATCCCATGTCTTCTCTTGTCTTTACCTTATGTATGGAGTACCTAAGTAGAATTCTAAATGTAGTGACAGAGAGGCAGGAGTTTAAATATCATTCCCTTTTGCATATCAGTCAAGCTCTGTCACTTTTGCTTTGCAGATGATTTGTTCCTTTTCTGCAAAGGTGAGAAGGAATCTATCAGGGTTTTACTCAAGGCATTTGCCACCTTCTCAGCAGTTTCAGGACTTGAAATTAACAATTATTATTATTATTATTATTATTATTATTATTTTTTTTTTTTTTTTTTTTTTATTATAAAATGCGCGCAGCTTTCATTATAATAAAAAATAAAAGGTTTACATGAAATTGGTGGGGAGCCGAGAGACAATCTGGGCTCCCACACCCTTAGCAATAGTAAAGCTAATACGAGTAAAAATGTAAGCGGCTACCCGAGCCCCAGCATCCTGAGATACCGAGAATTTCTGGATCCGCTTGAGCAAGGCAACAAAGATCAAACTCAACTCCCAAGTGAAGAGAAAGAGAAAGGTAGGAAACCATAACCCGCTACCGCGCACAAATCCCCATACTTAGCACACTTTCGCCGAGCAAAGATCGGCCGACAACCCGGCCCGGCACAAAATCCGCCAACCCGGGCCGAGTCAAAGGTGAAGAACTCACGTCAGTCGACGCACACATCACGCCCCCTGTCCCAAGAATAAAGCAATAAATCCGCAGGACGAAGAGAGCCCCCATGCCCATCAACCAAACCGATATCAACCTCCTTCCCCGCAGTAATACCAGATCTATAGCAGATGTCGAAAAGAGTGTCCTGGACAAGGTTATGCCGATGTTTAACGCCCACGATGCAAGACAAGAAACAGCGTGGTCACCAAAAACATCCCAAAGAAAAAACCCGAGAGCAAGCAGACAGGGCCTAGATACCGTGAATAACGGAACACCCGGACGATACCCCAAAGACACTACGGTAAGTCCTCCCGTTCATAGTCCGACCCAACCCCGAGATAGGAACCGCACGTAACCAATCGGAGGAGTGGGAACCTGCCGAGACGCCATGAGAGCGATCCGGCGAGGTGTCAAAGAGAAAATGTAGACTACGAGGCGTGAGCAACCGCCGTGAAATAAATATCTCGCCAATTTCTTCATAAGTTTGGGGGCGCAATTTCACTAGGGTGACCTAATATATCGAACCTCGTAGTCGCAGAAAACACTGCGCGGCATCATCAAAAGCAGGCCAAACAGCTACAACACCGAAAGGGCGAGGAGCTTAGCCTCGCAAAACCAAAGAGATCGCAAGCGGGACACAATAAAAGCATAAAATAAAACATCTCCCGCCGCATAGACACCAAGTCCACCAAGATGAAAAGGGAATGTAGCAAGGCGCCACTGCCAATCCCCAAAACCCGGCCCTGACGCGATGACAATACGTTCCAAGCTAGAACGCAGAGCGGCATCAAAAGGAAGATGGACAGACCCAAAAACACTAGGGGAGCAAGTACGAAGGGAGAAGTAGAGCTTAGATATACCAGTACAAGCTCGAAGAAGAAGCAACTCACACTGCGGGTCCTCAATCCTCGCAACCAAGTCCATCAGCTCAATGGTCTTAGTTACTCTCGTCGCCACAATCTCACTGCTAAAACCAGGACAAGTACTGACCGGTCCTCCCAAAACTGTAACACCACGCAACGGCCGAGAAATAGAAGTGGGGAAAACCCCCGGAAGCCGGCTCCGTGGATCCTCAACAGGCCAAAAGACCTCCGTCTTGGAGACATTTAGGTGTAAACCAAAACGAGGGCCATCCAACCTAATCATGTCCAACACCTTCCCTACCTCCAAAGTATCTCCCACAATGGTGCCATCATCTAAGTACCAGGCCTGCAAAGTGAGGTCAAAAGTGTCCCGGATCTTGCAAACCAAAGGATGCAAAACCAACGCGAAAAGCAAAGGCCCCAAAGAATCACCTGCCCAACACCCCGACAAGACCACAAGCAAGGTGCTCCCCATAAAAAAGGCGGGCGGGCCGAATAACAAAACTCCACCCAACGGGAGAGAGCCGGGCACCGACGGCGGACCTCCTGAAGCATGGTCGAACGGTCAACAAGGTTGAACGCATTATGGAAATCAACCAAAGAACATAGAAAGCCCCACTGTTCCCCGAGCCTCAATGAGCTGGTTCAAGGCATGCAAGATAGCCTCTCCTCCACCGGACACACCCACCCCGAATCAAGCCCATCAAAATAAGAAGATAAGGACGGGCCAACCATAGAAGCACCAACCTTAGAGACAAGCCGTCTCCCACTGCATCGTACACAAAGAATAGACTTAACTCCACCACCCTTTAACGAGTGGTGTGAGAGGGGCGCCAAATGTACTCACCCAGGGGAAGAGGGCACCGACCCTCAAGAAAAAGATTAACCACCCTAGTAATAGAAGTGATCAAATCATCGAGATAGCCACAAAGCGCCCACTCAAACAAATCCCATAAGGTGTCAAGCACGAAACCATCCCTCCCACAAGAAGTACCACGAGGGAAGCTCCGAATCATATCCAAGACCACCGCGGAAGAGGCAACCAGAGGATGATGATCCCCGAGAGGAGGAGGCAATGAAGGAGGCGGGGCGACAGGATGCTTCTCACGCAGGGCCACGAGAGTGGCATCGGAGTAGGGCGACCCCGAGAGGAAGAAAGCACTCGTACAACGGATAATGGCCATCTGAAATCTTCCGCCGGCATTGGCGGAGGTTAAGGTCACTCAAATCGAGATCCTCATCCACGAAAAAGAAGAAGGACCCTCATCAAAGCACTCCTGAATAACCGCAAACCCCCCTGTGTGTCCCCCAAGCAAGAATAGCCCCGACAATACTCTCCTCCCGATGCCGACGCCGAATAGCGATCCGACACTCATGATTACTCCGTGGAGCGAAAGTCCCGAGCAAACAAAGAGGTAAAGCAAGCAAACGAACCCAGCGGGGGAGATCACTAGGGGCATCAAACACCGCATCCAAGGCCCCTTTCAAAGCCCGAGCAAACCCAAGACGACACTTAGGAGGAATAGATTTCACAAGGTGCGAAGGCCCAAAGACAAAGAAACGATCCAACGAAGATATAGACCACCGAACGAGCTCCACACTATCATCGGAAAAACCGAAGTAGAAGGAGCCAAAGGTCTCGGAATACCATGAATATGGAAGGTGTAAATGCCATCAACACACACCGGATGCTCCACAATATCACCCCGATTATTATTATTATTATTATTATTATTATTATTATTATTATTATTATTATTATTATTATTATTATTATTATTATTATTATTATTATTATTATTATTATTATTATTATTATTATTATTATTATTATTATTATTATTATTATTATTATTATTATTATTATTATTATTATTATTATTATTATTATTATTATTATTATTACGGTTTTTCTAACCTATGCCCACTAGGCATAGGATAAGAAATCCAAAATAGAAAGAAATAAATGATATTTGTATGGGAAATTGCAATATCAACTACTTTTACTTTGATTTACAAGAAAATACATTTATTACTTTCTATTTTGAGTTTCTTATCCTATGCCTAGTGGGCATATGTTAGAAAAACCCTTATTATTATTATTATTTTTTTTTTTTTTTTTTTTTTTTTTTTTTGCAAGAAGGATATTCTCATATATTTTCAAAAGTAGGATTACATGAGGTTCTTACAAAGCATAACCACTAAACAACAAAAACGAGAGAGATCCCCTATACATTTAAGGCCTTTAGAATTTCAGTATGTGCAGTAGGAGGTGACTTGTGCAAAACGAGAACATGAACACAAAGCTTGATGTCCTTGATGAGGCATGGGGCTTGCCTCTCCTTGCCCTCAAATAAACGATAATTCCTTTCCATCCATATGTAATAGGTTGCTGCAGCAATACCACATTTGAACCACTTATTTCTCCAATGTTTCTTAGGTTTACTGCGATGACACCAGAGGATAAGGCTTCTAAGCTGCAAGTCTTTAAGTTTGAGTCCCATCCAGGAGAGAAGAGAAGAAAGGACAGTCTGGGAATAAGGACAATTAAAGAACATATGTCTGGTTGATTCAAAGATGTCGCTTACACAGTGCAACATCTGTTTGCAATGCTAATCCCTCTTCTCGCAAAATCGATCACCGTAGCAAGCTTCCTTTGGAGAGCTAACATAAGAGTAAAATTATGCCTAGATCAAGGAAAGGGTCCTGAATCGCTCTATAACATGCATGAGTTGGGAATTTAGGCCTAAGGAGATTGTAGGCTTTCTCAACGTAAAATTTACCTTTGGTAGTGCAAGTGAGCAACATATCAAGTGCTTTCGCTTCATCGCCACAATGAGTGACCCAAATATCCCTAGCAAGTGAGGACATTTCAAGGCTCTCGAGTGATATTCATGGATTTGTAGATCCTGATGGAGGTAGTGGCTAGGAAATAGTGTCTAATCCAGCAATCCGATAGAACCAGTTCCTCGTACAAAATGCCAAAGCCATTTAAGCATGTTAGCTTGATTCCAAATAGCAAGATTCTTAATCTGGAAGCCCCCCTCAGACCAAGGACTGCAGATACTAGCCCAATCCTTAAAGATAATTTTCCTTTGCCCTTCCTGGTACCCCCAAAACAATTGCTTGCATAACTTTGTAATGGTGGCACAGACATTCTGTGGCAAGAGCAGGCTACCACACCAAAAGTTCTCCAAACCAAAGACCATAGAATTGAGAACTTCGTTTTACCAAAGATAGGAGAGGAATTTGACTGCACAACTGCAAGCAATGTGTTGCACTTTAAGAATAATAGGATCATACATGGTACTAGTGAGTCTGGAAGGATGTATAGGAAGACCAAGGTATCTAAAGGGGAAAGAGCCTTCTTTTAGTCCAATGGCATTAAGAATGAGCTGCTTCAGAGCAGAGTTGACTCCATCAAAATAAGCCTCAGACTTCTCAAAATTAGCATTCAATCCAGACCAGCTAGCAAATAGTTTCAGAATGTCAGCAATTTTTTGAACAGATGGCAAATCTTCCATGGTGAAGACCATGAGGTCAGCAGCAAAAATGAGATGTGTGAGGCCAAGCTTCACACATTTAGAGTGATAGGAGACATCCTGGGTGGTGCACATTGTCTTAAGAAGCCTAGAGAGCATCTCCATACTGAGGACAAAAAGTAGGGGAGACAGAGGGTCCCCTTGCCTAACTCCACTCCCCGCCTTTGAAAAACCCATAATTTGATCCATTAACTTTAAGAGTAAACCAGGCACCAAAGAACACACCCCATTATCCATTTGATGAAAACTGCAGGAAGTTCGAATGGTAAGCATATTAGAGAGGAAAGACCACTGGATAGAATCAAAGGCCTTGCTTATGTCAACTTTGAGCATGCATCTGGGAGTGAGGTATTTCCTTTGGTATCCCTTAACTAAGCTCTGAGTTAACATTACATTTTCATGTAGGCTCCTACCAGGTACAAAAGCAGCCTGCTCATAGCCAACTAGCTTAGCCACCACCTTCTGCAGTCTATTTGTCAAAATCTTGCTAATAGTCTTATAGATTACAGAGCAACAGGAGATAGGCCTGAAATCTTTGACAGTCTGGACCACTTTCTTTTTAGGAATAAGGGATATAAGAGTGACATTGGCCTGCTTAGGCATGAATCCAGTCTTGAAGAAATCAGTAACAGCAAGGCATAAGTCATCAGCAACTATGTCCCAAGTGGCTTTGAAAAAGCCAGAAGAAAAACCATCAAGGCCAGGGCTCTTGTTAGAACCTATGGAGAATAAAGCAGCTTTGATCTCTTCCCTGGACACAGGTTCAGTGAGCAGCAGCTTATCATGGTCATCTAGGCATCCACCCTGAGCAACAGAAGAAAGATCTATACTCTGGACAGGGGTAGAAGAACCAAGGAGCTGCTTATAGTAGTCAACAAAAGCCTCACCCACCTCATGGAGCCCATGATGAGTACAACCATCTAAATCCTGGATTTCTCCAATGATCTGACTCTGCTGTCTCTCCTTAATCTTTGTGGAAAAGAATTGACCCAGCATCATTAAGTTTAATATCATGTATTTTTGCTCTTTGAATCAGCATCTTAGCTTCAGCATCCTTTAGTTTCCAAAAATCCACTGATAACTCCTTTTCTTTGAGGATAAGTTCCTCAGAAAGAGGGTTAAGTTGAAGATCAGTGAAGCATTGATTCAGATCAGCCCTTACTTTATCAATTCTATCATTTATATTGGAAAAGTGAGCAGCATGCAACTGTTTGAGGTAAGCCCTAGTATTCTTGAGCTTAGCCATAAACCTAAACATGGAGTTTCCAGTGACCCTACTATTCCAAGTAGCAGCAACCTGATGATGGAAATCAGGGTGATCAATCCAACAGTCAAGGAATTTAAACTGCTTCTTGGGTGCTGGATCCCCAGGGAAAGTCAGTAAAGCTGGACAGTGATCAGAAACCCCAGGAGGTAAGAATTGGGTAGCAGTCTGAGTAAAGGTGAGAAGCCAGTCACCATTGACCAAAATCCTATCAAGCTTAGAATAAACCCTAGTAGAGGGGTCTTGTTTATTAAACCAAGTAAAATCATTGCCAGTCCCTTGCATATCATCAAGGCCACATGAAGAGAGGCAATTATTAAAGTCCAACATATCAGGTAAGTGAGCAGGAAGGTTACCAATTTTCTCATGGCTATATCTAACAATGTTAAAATCACCCATGACAACCCAGGGTCCAACCTGAGGAGCCATAGCAGTCAAACTATCCCAAAGAGAAGCCCTCTTGACAGGACAATTACTACCATAGACTACGAGACAGATGAAAAGCTCTACCAAAAGAGCCAAGTGATGAACATGGCAATGCAAGACTTGGGCATGAACCTGCAACATGGTGACTCTAGTAGTGGAAGGATTCCAAACTAGCCAAATCCTACCATTATAGTGCTTACTATAATTGCAAAAAGAGCTATAACCCCTAAATTTATTTCTCAGAATCCTCTGAGACTTATTTTCCTTAACTCTGGTTTCCAAGATACCAAGGATATCCAGTTTATTCTGAGTAAGAAACTTATTAACCTCTATTTGCTTAAGAAGCTTATTTAGGCCCCTAATATTCCAGGATGATATGATCATGTTAAGTGTGGATCAGGGGGTTCAGCCACTAAAGGAACAGAATCCAAATCAATGTTACTTGAAGGGACATCCTGCTGCAAAACACTGAACTTATTAGGAGAAGTAAGCAGACCTGGATCAGAATTTCTCACAGGGGAGAAAGGCTCTACAAAACCCAAGTCTGAGCTGTCCAGTTCCTGACCTGTGTCATGCCCTAGCACACTGCATTCTAAGTGCATTTCAGCATCAGTAGAGGGAGAATCCAGAGGCTCATCAAGAGTAGGAGGACCTAGCTCAGATCATTCTGAGTCCATCCCCTCCTTCTAGGCAACTGAGTCTCCACTCAATGGTGCTGAGGTACCACCTAGCAAGTGGCATTCTGAGGCAGGATGCACAACAGGAGGAGCAACTACAGAGACAGGTTTCACAACAGGCTTGTAAACCTTCTTGGCAGGCTTAGTAGGCTTCTCAACCACTTTGTCATCATGGTTCTTTAGAGCAGGAGGCTTGTTCCTCTTGCAGGTTTGCGACTATGACCAATTTTGTGACAAGTATGACAAAGAGTATGGGAGCCATTCATAGACTACCCTCTGAATAGAATGACCAATGAAAGGGGCATTGATAACAATATGATCAGTGCATCTTTGGAGATATCACTTTTCTACAAGGACCCTAGCAAAAGAGAGCCTAGCTTTGCAAGTAGTGTGCAGGTCAGCAAAGAGGGGCTTACCAATCTTGCTGGCCATCTTGCTGAGGATAGAGTCAGTCCACATATAAGGATCCAAATCAGGGAATAGAACCCATGTAGGCACTAAGGCAACACTTTCCATGATACAAGAGAAATAAGGAGACCATTGCTTCAATATCAGAGAGTTTGAACCAACTTTCCAAGGGCCTCGTCTTAAAACTTCATTCATGGCTTCCTCAGTGTCAAACTTGAAACTGAACCACCCTTTCTTGAAGTATTGAACAAGAGGCAAAGGACCATGGTTCCAACTTTTCTGAACAAAATCAGAGACCTGTTTCTGAGTGGGTTTAGCACCAAGAACATTACCCATGAGAGTGAACTTCCATTTCTCAACTTCATCCTGAACCTCATCCATAAAAATGTTAATTTCAGTGGATTTAGCACTGTCCTCATCAAAGAACAAGCTCATACCCATGGTACCCTTACCCTTGGCGACATCCGCCCAAATTTTCCCCAAAGGTGGAGGAATGGGAGGGGTAGGGGCAACAGGGGGATTAGCGAAGAACAGAGAAAGGTTGTTGCAAGCTAGGATTAGGATTCCCCAAAGGAGGAACAGTGCATCCATGGCTTCCTCTCTGTTTCCTGGAGAAGGACCCAAGTTTGACCCGGATTTAGTTTGCACAAACCAGCGGGTCCACAACAGTCGGAGAAACAGGAGGAGTAGGAATCACAATAGTAGGGGACGGAGAAGCTTGAGAAACCATAGAATTACTACTTGGAGAATTGCGAAGACGAGCTTTACCCAGAGTAAAATTCGAAGTTAAGGGAGGAAAATTAGTACCATTGGAATCGGAATCTTGCAAGGAAGCTAAAGAAGTGCTTGATTTTGGCGGGCGTCCTCTCCCTCTATGTGACACCCTCATTTTTAGCGTAAAATAAACACGTAAAATTTTACAGAAAAACTGACAGGATATGTATGTAATTGGTTCAACCAGATAAAACCTGTAATTTTAAAAACTTTTCTAAACCAACCACAAACACTTCCAAATGAAGAGTGCCAAAACCTGCAAATACTAACACCCTAATTTACATAACATGCTAAAGTCGCGAGAATAAAGTGATACAAACCAAAGTAAGAGAGGGAGACATATGTCCCTTCAAAATATAAACACAACCAAATGTTTAAAGGTTTACTACAAAATAACCAAACTAAGTCCAAGGTTCTTTTGCTCACTAGCTCGCCTCCGTGACCCCATCTAATCATCATCAACCTCACAATCGCATTTTATACAAACACGAAAGCCACAATTCAATGGGGAGTAACTTCGAGTCCTCCCAGCCACGAAATGTCATATTTAATGTAACATGTAACGTAACATGTAAACCACATCACAAATAATCTAGATATCAAATATTCTAACAAGTGAACTCTAAACTGACCAAATTAAACTATCATGTGAAACATATAACAAGCAGTAATCCAAACTTTATCAATTGTAACCGGCTTGCATCTCACCTATTACAATTCATAAAATCACCATACAAGAAAGGACAATATATCAAAGACAGGCATAAGTTCTTAGTACGGTCAATAGTCACTCAGAATCTCGAGTCTATACCACGAGGTAGGGAAGGTAATCGAACCGGTATCATGGCTCAGAGGTTCTATCAAAACATGGCCAAGACACAACACAACCCTAGCCTAAAATCACAAGAGACCTAGACATGCGGATACACACCACCGCACCCAAGACTCACAATTTTTCTAAAACAAAGTGAGTACCGTAAGGAGTCCACCAAAGGGTTGGCTAGTACATAAGTTTCCACCACTTACTATCAAAATAAGTAACGAGGTCATGCCCCAACTTGGATATAATCCCACCAAGTCAGGAACACAGAGGCTATCAAGCAGTGAACATACACTCGTCAAAGACTATAATGGCCTATCTATGATGAAGGCCGAAACACTCACCTAGGACCTAAATAAAACCAATCTAGGTCCCAGCTTGAATACTTTAGCCCACACCACACAAGACAAGTAGGACACCCAATTAACCAAAAGAGAGGCAAAGAGTCCAAACTTGACAATATTAAAGGTTCCAGGGAATCTAGGGCCGTTTCTACAACATAAGAAACCATTCAAATCAACCAACAACATATGTGAAATAAAAACATAATAAATGGCCTAAAACAAGAATAAGGCCAATTATCCATTTTTCACAATAATTTACATCCAACCGAATTTTTACCCGCAACCCCAGTCCTGCGACAGGTACGGGTTAAATCGCGGCTGACCAATCACACAGTTGACTGACATCGATTCAGTCAAAGGGACCAAGGCTCAGTTTTCGGCTTAATCACCAAACATTGCAATTATCGCTATAAAATTCATTTTAAGCCTATTCTTTACAATTTCATATCATAACCTATCCTAACATGTACAACTACCAATATAAACATAATTTTACCATCAACATTATATTTACTACTAATATGATTCATTTCAAAAGATTACCCATTTGTTACTTATACTACATATAACATTAATAAACCCGAAACGACAAATAATGCATGAAAAACCGCGAAACAAGCAACGGGCAGACCCGGGCCAACCCAGGGCCTGCCGTGGGCCTGCCTGGGCCTGCCGGGCCTGCTGGGCCATTTGGGCCGCCACCCCCAACCCTCCATTTCTCCATTTTTGTTCAGTTTAACATCGTCTGAAGCATCAATTAATCATTTCCATTTCATTTCCATACTAGTAAGTGAACTTAACATACAAAAGACATGAATTTAACCTATATTTTCATGTGAAATAAACTACTCAAATAACATTCACAAAAATCATACAAAGAGCAAAGAATGTGACATTTATTCGTCGAGTAACTCGAAATATGTTACCTTAAGCTAGAAAAAGGCAAAATAACCCTTGAGAAAACCCTAAAAACAGTAGCTACCCATCATCCTCTACTATATAGGAGTCCCCTATATCATCCTCATAATCTTCACCTATTAAAAACAACAAAAACACAATAATAATTATCAAAACCGAAATTATGCCCAAAATCAGCCAAAATCGACATAATTAAAACTGAAATTAAAACATACTAGGATGTAGATCTTGAAGAGAGGATTCCGAAAATATAAATTTTGCGAAAATCGGACTAGAAACGAAGAAATTATGATGAAATTACGATTGTAAGATTATTATTTTTTTTTTTTTTGAGGAATTCGGTCAAGAGCACAAAAGAAGGACAAAAGAAGTCTTAGGAAGAAATGGGAAGGAGGAAGGGGAGGTGTGGCGTGAGAAGGGGAGGAAGAGCGGGAATTTGGCGGGATTTATTAGTCGGTTTTAGCTCGTTTCGACAATAATTAAAACCGTTTGTCAAACGCAAATTCCGACATTGTCAAAATTCTTAAACACGAGATTACAAGAAGATTGAGTACTCATATGACCCATTTCCAAAATCGTTTGCCCAATTTTCAAAAGAATCGCCATTTTTCCCGATATGCCCTTATTTCGATATAAAAGGTTTTTACATGGTTTAAACTATTTTTAAACATTTCGAAACTATCAAATTAAATAATTTACTTCAAAATATAATAGAATTACATTTCATTACGGGGTGTTACACTCTAGCCATGGAGGAAGGATTGGGCATCAATGGCGTCGTCCTTCTTGAGAGAAAAATCTCTCTAACCGACAAGAGAGAGAAAGACTTGAAAAAACAACGGTCTATTATTATTATTATTATTATTATTATTATTATTATTATTATTATTATTATTATTATTATTATTATTATTATTATTATTATTATTATTATTATTATTATTATTATTATTATTATTATTATTATTATTATTATTATTATTATTATTATTATTATTATTATTATTATTATTATTATTATTATTATTATTATTATTATTATTATTATTATTAGCATTAGCATTATCATTATTATAATTATTACTAGTACTACTACTATTATTACTATTAGTATTATTATTACTATTTCATATATTTTACATCCTTTCTCTACCTTTTAATCATTAGAATACATAAGCAATTTCCAATTTCTAGTTTGTTTTAATCATTTGTATGGAGGGCTAAGTTCTACATCTTAGAACAAGTTCTTGAAGCCAAATTAGTTATTGAATTGTAAGACTCTTATTCTATTTCCATTTCATTGTTTGAATATCAAGTTAATTTGGATTATTGTTGGTTTGTTAATTATGCATCTAGAATGATCAACTAGTTGTTGTTAGTTAATTAACCGTTGCTATATTAGGTGAATGGATTTTTGGTTTGTTTATTTATTCCGTTGTAGCAATTATAATTCATCAAGTAGTATGCTAATTCATCATTGTTGAGTTATAAATGATTAAACTTGTATGAATCAAAGTGGAGCATCGCTTGTATTTTTCATTTATTCATCTTTGCTAAATTCCATCGTTATATTCTACAATCTTGGTACGATTAAGCGCTTGATTAAATTGACAATATTATAAGGGTTATTTGTTTACGCTTGTAACTACAGCTGGCAAAAAATGACACGACACGAACCCGACACGAAATTAACGGGTTTGGGTTGAGGCTTAATGATCCATTTATGTAAGTGGGTCGACACGAACACGACATGATATTTAATTGGGTTGGGTTTGGGTTGAGCTCTCTAAACACGAACTCGACACGAATGACCTGTTTATTAAATTAATCCTAGTTTTTATTGATTCTCCATTACATAAATAGACTTAAAATTTCAAAATATGGACATGACACGAAACACGATGTAACACCTCCATTTATTTAAGGGCTTGAACTAGGACTCCTCAGATAAAGAAGGGTGTTACCATCTCGAAACCCGAGGCAGTAGATAACAAAGAGAAAGATAAACATTACTTTAAATTAAAAGTTTATAATGTTTACAACGGGGATAAAATATGTCTCAAACTGAAAATAAAGTCTGACAACTAAACAAAACAAAAGTGGGCTAGCTCTAGGTCAGGTGATCCATGCTCTCTCCCTGCCAGCTCCCAATGTCTCAACAACCTGTCAATCTTCTCCCCATTAAAAGGATCATCACAGGCATACACGAATACACAGGGTCAACCGCGAGGTTGAGTAGGTAATACGATATAATAAAGAATGCAATGCTATGATCCTCCATTCAACTCCATCACACACATCCTCGAACGCCCACCATACCGATCCCCTAGACTATATATCGACCGTAGTCGATCTGCCAGCTCGCAGCTGAGGACACCAGGGCAAGTCCTGCAGAACCCGCCTGGGCCTTAATCACAATAATCTCATCTCCTCCAACTCCAACTCCGATGCAAATGCAATGTATGAAACGTATGAAACAATAATACTCAACAAGATAATTAAGGTAATCAGATAAGTCATATAATCACCAAACATGCCAACTCTTTATAATCGTAAGAATTCAATCAGTGTATTCCCCTACCTCGATCGTTACAAATAGTCGGGTGCTCAAGAATATTCCACAACAAATTCGCCCTCTGAAAGATAAATAAATGACAAACAATTACTTAAACCATTCCCGTTCCCAAAATAGAAAGTTACTAAAAATAGAAACTTCTTAAAATGGAAAGTTTCCTTAAATGGAAACTTTCCCGATCTAACAGCTTTTCTATTTTACCAACCCGACTCAAACCCGTCTCTAAACATTTAAATAACTCGGGAATTTATTAGCTAAATAAGAGTACGAAGATAAAACAAGTTATACGATTAAAAGGATCGAAACACCATTAACTAAACCTATCAACCCGCCTCCTACAACCCGCACCTTCACTCTCTCCCACACCCCTCACGCGCCGCCTAAAACCACCACGAACACCACCAGGCTGCTCCCTCTTCGACCCCACACCAACAACCGACCCCAACCTCGTCGATCGCCGGCGAGTCGAACCAGGGCCGTCATTTGGCCTGGTTCACCACCGTGCCTCACCAAACACCCCCCCCCTCGACTCACAACCACCGCACCATCACCTAACCCCGCGCAAACCACCACACCCCCGCCACCGTCGACCACGCACTCAGACGCCGTGACACCACCATTTCGACCTCCCCCGAGTCCACGGTGGCGCCACCCCAACCTAAACATCTAAAACCCGCCTGAAAACCCCTGCTAACACCCGTTTGATCTACCCTGTCAATAACACCTCTCGCCGCCACCCCGCGCCAAGAACCTCCCTAACCGCCACCAATAGGGACGACACAAACCACCCAATACCATATCCCCGACACCAACCACCAACATCACCCCCCCTGAGTCACGACACAACAAACAAAACCCGACAGAAAACGAAAACAAAAGAGAAGGTTGCACTCATACCTTTTTCCGCCACCTCAACAGCCACCAGGGTTAACTATGGACGTCGACAACCACCCTAAGGCCTTCCTTGCTGCTCCGTCAACACCCACACTCACTCTCCCTCTCTCGATTTGTGTGTTGATTGGGAAATGTGCCGCTGAAATGAGATATGCGGGTGAGGGAGTGGGGTTTTGTAGTGTTAGGGTAGAATTAGGTTAAACTTAGGTTAATAGGTTAATTGGGTCATGGGTAAACGGGCCTGGGTCAACGGGTAAATGGGTAAGTGTAGTAAAAGAATTAGTTAACGTGACTTCGTTCAGTTAAACCCGTCTTAACAAGTTTACGAATAACGCGATCTTACGATATCAATACGACTAAACAATTAACTCGACTCAATTAGCGATATAAAATACGGAGTATTACAGTCTTCCCCCCTTAAAATGAACTTCGTCCCGAAGTTCACTCATCTAGTAAACCCCCACTCGCATCGATGTGGGCCCCACAACAGATTTTCTAAAGTAGATAACTCATGGATTTAGGTCGGAACAAAATGTTACATTCTACCCTCCTAAAAAGAAAGTTACGTCCCGGAACTTACCTCATGCAAACAGGTGTGGATAGCTTTCCCTCATGGAAGCCTCAGTCTCCCATGTAGCTTCCTCAACATTGTGGTTAGTCCACAAGACTTTCACCAAAGCTGTCTCTCCATTCCTGGTCTTCCTCACCTTCCTGTCCAGAATATCCTTGGGTGTCTCCGGATAGGACAATCGCTCATCCACCTCGATCACCTCGGACTCAACACATGTGATGGATCGCTCGGTACCTCTCGCAACGGGAAACATGAAAGACATTGTGAACTCTGGCTAACGCTGGTGGCAAAGCTAAACGATAGGCCACCTCTCCAACTCTGTCCAAAATCTCATAAGGTCCGATGAATTTCTGACTCAGCTTCCCTCTCTTCCCGAACCTCATAACTCCCTTCATTGGCGACACTTTGAGTAGTACCTTCTCTCCCACCTCGAAAGAAATGTCACTTCTCCTAGTGTTAGCATAGCTTTTCTGTCTGTCCTGAGAAGCTCTCATCTTTTGCCTGATAATCTATACCGCTCAACCATCTCCCGAATCATCTCTCTCCCCAAAATGACAAATGTCGATCGATCATCCCAACACACAGGACTCCTACATTTCCTACCATAAAGTGCCTCAAAAGGTGCCATCCCAATGCTAGCGTGATAACCGTTGTTGTAAGAAAACTCGATCAACCCCAATCTGTCCTCCCAAGATCCGCCAAACTCTAGAACACAAGCTCTCAACATATCCTCGAGGGTCCGAATAGTCCTCTCCGTCCGACCGTCGCAGTCGGATGAAAAGCGGTGCTCATCTTCAGTTGAGTACCCATCAATGACTGCAATTCCTGCCAGAACTTGGATAGAAACCTGGAATCTCTGTCGGAGATGATATCCTTAGGCACACCGTCCAACTTAACCACGTACTGAACATAAGCCTTAGCCAACTCAGCCTTACTCCAAGTATCTTTCATGGGAATAAAGTGAGCTGACTTGGTCAATCTGTCGACGATCACCCAAATCATGTTGTTACCTCTTTGAGTCCGAGGCAACCCGACGATGAAGTCCATGGAAATACTCTCCCACTTCCACTCGCACATCTAGCGGTGAACTTTCCCGAGGTCTCTTGTGCTCACCCTTCACCCTCTGGCATGTCAAACATCGAGATACGAACTCTGCGACTTCCTTCTTCATATTAGGCCACCAAAACGTCTTCTTGAGGTCCTTGTATAACTTATCCCCTCCAGGGTGTACAGAATACGGAGTAGCATGTGCTTCCGTGAGAATTTTCTTCTTCAGCTTCCCATTAGCGGCACACACCACCTCTTCCCAAACCTCAAGCTCCCATCCGAATGGATACTCGAATTTAGAGTAAGGCTCCGCACCTGACTGCTCTACCTCATTGCGCCATTTCTGGATTCTAGCATCCTCTTTCTGTAGCTCTCGGATCTCCTCGTACAACTCCGGCTCAACTGTCATATCTCCAACGGTCTCACCTCGTCGGATCATGTAAATCCTCACCTGCCTTAGCTCACCGAACATCCTCACCCTGGATCTGGCACTGATTAGGGCATGGATAGACTTCCGACTTAAAGCATCGGCTACGACATTCGCCTTCCCTTCATGATAGAGTAAGTCCATGTCATAGTCGCCAATCAACTCGATCCATCTCCTTTGTCTCATGTTCAGCTCCTTCTGAGTATAGATATACTTCAGGCTCTTATGGTCAGAAAATACCTTGAAGGTCACTCCATAGAGATAATGTCGCCACAACTTAAGAGCAAAAACCACGGCCCCGAACTCCAGATCGTGGGTAGGGTAATTCTCCTCATAGGTCTTCAACTGTCGAGAAGCGTACGCGATTACCTTCCCGTTCTGCATCAACACACACCCCAACCCTTTCTTGGAAGCATCAGTATACACTTCGAAGTTATCATTCCATCTGGCAAAGCAAGGACAGGAGCTGTGGTTAGGCGCTCTTTGAGTGTTAAGAAAGCCTTCTCACAACTCTCGTCCCAAACAAACCGGTTCTCCTTCCTCATTAGGGATGTCAATGGTTTTGCTATCTTCGAAAAATCTTTGACAAACCTTCTGTAGTACCCAGCTAGTCCCAAGAAGCTTCGAATTTCGCCCACATTCTTTGGGCTCGCCATCTAGTCACACCTCGATCTTGCTAGGATCCACCGACACCCCTTCCTTGGAAATCACATGCCCCGAAAGGCAACTTTCTTCAACCGAACTCGCACTTACTCAACTTGACATACAACCGATTCTCCGCGCAGTTCTCAACACTATCCTGAGATGCTCCTCGTGCTCTTCCTCATTCTTAGAGTAAACCAAAATATCATCGATGAATACAACCACGAACTTGTCCAGTGCACGGATCAACACCCGATTCATCGTGTCCATAAACACAAATGTGGCGCATTGGTCAATCCGAAGGGCATGACCACGAATTCATAGTGTCCATATCTGGTTCTGAATGCAGTCTTAGGGATATCCTCGTTCTTTATCCTCAGTTGATGATAACCCGACCTCAGGTCGATCTTCGAGAACACTCCAGCCCCACTCAATTGGTCAAACAAATCATCGATCCTTGGCAATGGATATCGGTTCTTGATAGTCACGTTATTCAACTCTCGGTAATCCACACACAGCCTCAAACTCCCATCCTTTTTCTTGACGAATAGGACAGGTGCTCCCCAAGGTGAAACACTGGGTCGAATATAACCCTTCTCAGCCAACTCATCCAATTGCTTCTTCAATTCTTCCATCTCTTTTGGTCCCATACGGTACGGTGGTTTAGAAATAGGTCCAGCTCCCGGCTTTAGATCAATGGAGAAGTCAACGTCGCGCTTAGGTGGTAGCCCAGGAATCTCGTCCGGAAATACCCCCTCAAAGTCTCTCACCACAGGTATGTCAGAAATCCTAGGGGTCTCAGACTCTCTATCCCACATCTGACACAAGATCAACTGGTCTCCCTTCCTCAGACTCGATTTTAGGGTGTTTACAGAGATAAATTTGACTTTGGGTTTGATCATGTATCCCTTGTAGGTTACTCTGACTCCCTTAGGTCCTCTCAGAGATATCTTCTTTTGGTAACAGTCAATGAAAGCTTTGTACTTTCCCAACCAATCCATCCCTAAAATCACCTCGAACCCACCCAATGGAAACTCCATAAGGTCACAGTGAAAGACAACCTACCCAATCTGAATAGGTACACAGGTATAGATCTTATCACAAGGCACAGACTCTCCCGAGGGTACTATAACAAAATCGACCACTCTATCATATGTAGTAAGGTTCAAGGCTCTAACATGCTCCCTAGATATGAATGAATGTGTGGCACCAGAATCGAATAACACAAAGGTGGGTTTAGAGTTGACAAGAAATGTACCAGTCACGACATGTGCATCCTCCTTTGCTGCTTCCTTCCCCATGGCAAAGAGCTTGCCACTGGACTTAGCTCCAGACTGACTCGATGAAGCGGTATTGGGTTGCTTGTTCCCCTCGTTCTGGTTCCTCTGGAAATTACCACCCCCGCTGGACTGGTTTTGCTGGCTACGGTTCTGGTAGTTGTTGTAGCTTCCTTGATAACTGTTACTTGCCCCAGATCGGGCACCTCCTCCATAGCCAGTGTTAGGAGTACGGTAGTTGTTGTATCCTGATCCCGCTGTCCGAGACCCACTGAACCCAGATGTAGGTGTTCGGAAGCCCCCTGTTGGTTTCCTCCGAACTTCGGCACTCAAATTTCCCCGTGTCCCAACTTCCCACACCCGAAACAAGTGACCCCGGATGCATTACCTCCAATACTAGCACCTCTGAAACGCCTCCGCTTTGGTTCCTCATCCCCCCAGAGCACTATTGGTGGAGTACCCACCGAACTTGCCCGACCCGGCTTCTTGGCCCCAGATTATAACCGATGCTTTCCGACTTTCTCTTCTCAGCTTTTCCTTTCTTATCCTCCTTGATCGCTCGGAGAGCCTCTCAAAGACCACCCTCAGATAGATGTCCTGAACGGTGGTAGGTGGAGCTGCCGTGAGCCTCTTTTTGATATCCACCGTCAATCCCCTCTCAAACCTCATAGCCAGCATGGTCTCGTTCTTAGCAAATTCATCGATATATGAAGCCAACAGTCGGAACTTTCTATGGTATGTGTCCACCATCATGTCCTCTGTCATCTTAAACATATCGAACTCCTCCCTCAGCTTAGCTTTCCTGAACTCTGGCATGAACTGGTCCGTTAATATCACTTGAAATTCTAACCAAGACACGTATCCTTCCTCAATATCCCTAGCAACATGTCGAATCTCCGCCTTGTTCCTATTCCACCAATCCCCAGCTGTAGCCCTGAGGTAATGTGCAGCTTGGTCTACTTGCAGCTCTTCAGGACAAGCTATCAGCTCGAATAGGTTGGTGAACTCCCGACACCAATCTCCCAGCAAGTGAGGTTCCCCCTCTCCAGTGAAAATGGTAGGGTTATGCCTCGCCACTATTGTACTCATCTTAGCAGGGTCCATTCTTTTAGCCTTTAGGGCTTCATTCTCAGCCAGTAGTCGGTCTAACTCCTCCTGGGTGATGTTTACAGCCGTGTTCCTTTTTGGAGGCATGACTACAAGAGAATTTTAGGAATTAGCTGCAACACAAAATCACCTTGGCAACTCTAGCCAATTCTATCACCCTATCCTACTTGTCTATCTAGCATGGTTTAGGGATCATATAACCGCATATCACTAGACATAGCCTTCTAACACAACTTTATAGAGATATAAGTATGAATCAACTTTAAAACATGCAAAGTATTATGCCACAACCTCCCACCAACTCTTTTATGCAACAATTAACATATCAATCAGTTAACACTTAGGCAACGATATATGAAGTCATGCTCAACATCATGCAGCTTCTCTACCCTTCCTCTCATTTGCACTCAGGGTTCCCGGGTCAAACTGAGAGGGCCAATGGTTCGGTGTGAGGGGGCCCCTAACTCATCCCTTACCTTTAGTGTGCTCCTAACAGTTTTGTCCCGGGGTTCATTTGATTTAGACTCTTCCTATATTCATTGGATTCATTGGTTTAGGCCTGAGGATCGTTCGCTCTGATACCACTTTGTAACACCCCCATTTATTTAAGGGCCTGAACTAGGACTCCTCAGATAAAGAAGGGTGTTACCATCTCGGAAACCCGAGGCAGTAGATAACAAAGAGAAAGATAAACAGTACTTTAAATTAAAAGTTTATAATGTTTACAACGGGGATAAAATATGTCTCAAATCGAAAAAAGTCCGACAACTAAACAAAACAAAAGTGGGCTAGCTTTAGGTCGGGTGATCCATGCTCTCTCCCCGCCACTCCCAATGTCTCAACAACTTTGTCAATATGCTCCCCATTAAGAGGATCATCACAGGCATACACGAATACACAGGGTCAACCGCGAGGTTGAGTAGGTAATACGATATAATAAAGAATGCAATGCTATGATCCTCCATTCAACTCCATCACACACATCCCCGAACGCCCACCATACCGATCCCCTAGACTATATATCGACCGTAGTCGATCTGCCAGCTCGCAGCTGAGGACACCAGGGCAAGTCCTGCAGAACCCGCCTGGGCCTTAATCACAATAATCTCATCTCCTCCAACTCCAACTCCAACTCCGATGCAAATGCAATGTATGAAACGTATGAAACAATAATACTCAACAAGATAATTAAGGTAATCAGATAAGTCATATAATCACCAAACATGCCAACTCTTTATAATCGTAAGAATTCAATCAGTGTATTCCCCTACCTCAGTACTGCAGTCAAATAGTCGGGTGCTGAGTAATATTCCACAACAAATTCGCCCTCTGAAAGATAAATAAATGACAAACAATTACTTAAACCATTCCCGTTCCCAAAATAGAAAGTTACTAAAAATAGAAACTTCTTAAAATGGAAAGTTTCCTTAAATGGAAACTTTCCCGATCTAACAACTTTTCTATTTTACCAACCCGACTCAAACCCGTCTCTAAACATTTAAATAACTCGGGAATTAATTAGCTAAATAAGAGTACGAAGATAAAACAAGTTATACGATTAAAAGGATCGAAACAACATTAACTAAACCTATCAACCCGCCTCCTACAACCCGCACCTTCACTCTCTCCCACACCCCTCACGCGCCGCCTAAAACCACCACGAACACCACCAGGCCTGCTCCCCTCTTCGACCCCACCACCAACAACCGACCCCAACCTGGTCGACTGCCGCCGGCGAGTCGAACCAGGGCCGTCATTTGGCCTGGTTCACCACCGTGCCTCACCAAACACCCCCCTGTCCTCGACTCACAACCACCGCAACCCTCACCTAACCCCTGCCAAACCACCACAGCCCTGCTCACCGTCAGACCACGCACTCAGACGCCGTGACACCACCATTTCGACCTCCCCCGAGTCCACGGTGGCGCCACCCCAACCTAAACATCTAAAACCCGCCTGAAAACCCCTGCTAACACCCGTTTGATCTACCCTGTCAATAACACCTCTCGCCGCCAATTCTGCCGCCAAGAACCTCCCTAACCGCCACCAATAGGGACGACACAAACCACCCAATACCATATCCCCGACACCAACCACCAACATCACCCCCCCTGAGTCACGACACAACAAACAAAACCCGACAGAAAACGAAAACAAAAGAGAAGGTTGCACTCATACCTTTTTCCGCCACCTCAACAGCCACCAGGGTTAACTATGGACGTCGACAACCACCCTAAGGCCTTCCTTGCTGCTCCGTCAACACCCACACTCACTCTCCCTCTCTCGATTTGTGTGTTGATTGGGAAATGTGCCGCTGAAATGAGATAGGCGGGTGAGGGAGTGGGGTTTTATAGTGTTAGGGTAGAATTAGGTTAAACTTAGGTTAATAGGTTAATTGGGTCATGGGTAAACGGGCCTGGGTCAACGGGTAAATGGGTAAGTGTAGTAAAAGAATTAGTTAACGTGACTTCGTTCAGTTAAACCCGTCTTAACAAGTTTACGAATAACTCGATCTTACGATATCAATACGATTAAACAATTAACTCGACTCAATTAGCGATATAAAATACGGAGTATTACAGTCTTCCCCCCTTAAAATGAACTTCGTCCCGAAGTTCACTCATCTAGTAAACCCCCACTCGCATCGATGTGGGCCCCACAACAGATTTTCTAAAGTAGATAACTCATGGATTTAGGTCGGAACAAAATGTTACATTCTACCCTCCTAAAAAGAAAGTTACGTCCCGGAACTTACCTCATGCAAACAGGTGTGGATAGCTTTCCCTCATGGAAGCCTCAGTCTCCCATGTAGCTTCCTCAACATTGTGGTTAGTCCACAAGACTTTCACCAAAGCTGTCTCTCCATTCCTGGTCTTCCTCACCTTCCTGTCCAGAATATCCTTGGGTGTCTCCAGATAGGACAACTGCTCATCCACCTCGATCACCTCAGGACTCAACACATGTGATGGATCGCTCAGGTACCTCCGCAACTGGGAAACATGAAAGACATTGTGAACTCTGGCTAACGCTGGTGGCAAAGCTAAACGATAGGCCACCTCTCCAACTCTGTCCAAAATCTCATAAGGTCCGATGAATTTCTGACTCAGCTTCCCTCTCTTCCCGAACCTCATAACTCCCTTCATTGGCGACACTTTGAGTAGTACCTTCTCTCCCACCTCGAAAGAAATGTCACTTCTCCTAGTGTTAGCATAGCTTTTCTGTCTGTCCTGAGAAGCTCTCATCTTTTGCCTGATAATCTGTACCTGTTCAACCATCTCCTGAATCATCTCTGGCCCCAAAATGACAGCGTCTGATCGATCATCCCAACACACAGGACTCCTACATTTCCTACCATAAAGTGCCTCAAAAGGTGCCATCCCAATGCTAGCGTGATAACTGTTATTGTAAGAAAACTCGATCAACCCCAGTCTGTCCTCCCAAGATCCGCCAAACTCTAGAACACAAGCTCTCAACATATCCTCGAGGGTCTGAATAGTCCTCTCCGTCTGACCGTCAGTAGCTGGATGAAAAGCGGTGCTCATCTTCAGTTGAGTACCCATCAATGACTGCAATTCCTGCCAGAACTTGGATAGAAACCTGGAATCTCTGTCGGAGATGATATCCTTAGGCACACCGTCCAACTTAACCACGTACTGAACATAAGCCTTAGCCAACTCAGCCTTACTCCAAGTATCTTTCATGGGAATAAAGTGAGCTGACTTGGTCAATCTGTCGACGATCACCCAAATCATGTTGTTACCTCTTTGAGTCCGAGGCAACCCGACGATGAAGTCCATGGAAATACTCTCCCACTTCCACTCTGGCACATCTAGCGGCTGAACTTTCCCTTGAGGTCTCTTGTGCTCACCCTTCACCCTCTGGCATGTCAAACATCGAGATACGAACTCAGCGACTTCCTTCTTCATATTAGGCCACCAAAACGTCTTCTTGAGGTCCTTGTATAACTTATCCCCTCCAGGGTGTACAGAATACGGAGTAGCATGTGCTTCCGTGAGAATTTTCTTCTTCAGTTCCCCATTAGCTGGCACACACCACCTCTTCCCAAACCTCAAGCTCCCATCTGAATGGATACTGAATTTAGAGTAAGGCTCCGCACCTGACTGCTCTACTTCATTGCGCCATTTCTGGATTCTAGCATCCTCTTTATATAGCTCTCGGATCTCCTCGTACAACTCCAGCTCAACTCTCATATCTCCAACGGTCTCACCTCGTCGGTTCATGTAAATCCCCATCTGCCTTAGCTCACCGAACATCCTCACCCTGGATCTGGTACTGATTAGGGCATGGATAGACTTCCGACTTAAAGCATCGGCTACGACATTCGCCTTCCCTTCATGATAGAGTAAGTCCATGTCATAGTCGCCAATCAACTCGATCCATCTCCTTTGTCTCATGTTCAGCTCCTTCTGAGTATAGATATACTTCAGGCTCTTATGGTCAGAAAATACCTTGAAGGTCACTCCATAGAGATAATGTCGCCACAACTTAAGAGCAAAAACCACGGCCCCCAACTCCAGATCGTGGGTAGGGTAATTCTCCTCATAGGTCTTCAACTGTCGAGAAGCGTACGCGATTACCTTCCCGTTCTGCATCAACACACACCCCAACCCTTTCTTGGAAGTATCAGTATACACTTCGAAGTTATCATTCCATCTGGAAAAGCAAGGACAAGAGCTGTGGTTAGGCGCTCTTTGAGTGTTAAGAAAGCCTTCTCACAACTCTCGTCCCAAACAAACCGGTTCTCCTTCCTCATTAGGGATGTCAATGGTTTTGCTATCTTCGAAAAATCTTTGACAAACCTCCGTAGTACCCACTAGTCCCAAGAAGCTTCGAATTTCGCCCACATTCTTTGGGCTCGCCATCTAGTCACACCTCGATCTTGCTAGGATCCACTGACACCCCTTCCTTGGAAATCACATGCCCCAGAAAGGCAACTTTCTTCAACCAGAACTCGCACTTACTCAACTTGACATACAACTGATTCTCTGCCAGAGTTCTCAACACTATCCTGAGATGCTCCTCGTGCTCTTCCTCATTCTTAGAGTAAACCAAAATATCATCGATGAATACAACCACGAACTTGTCCAGTGCGGACTGAACACCCGATTCATCGGTCCATAAACACACACCGGGCGCATTGGTCAATCCGAAGGGCATGACCACGAATTCATAGTGTCCATATCTAGTTCTGAATGCAGTCTTAGGGATATCCTCGTTCTTTATCCTCAGTTGATGATAACCCGACCTCAGGTCGATCTTCGAGAACACTCCAGCCCCACTCAATTGGTCAAACAAATCATCGATCCTTGGCAATGGATATCGGTTCTTGATAGTCACGTTATTCAACTCTCGGTAATCCACACACAGCCTCAAACTCCCATCCTTTTTCTTGACGAATAGGACAGGTGCTCCCCAAGGTGAAACACTGGGTCGAATATAACCCTTCTAAGCCAACTCATCTAATTGCTTCTTCAATTCTTCCATCTCTTTTGGTCCCATACGGTACGGTGGTTTAGAAATAGGTCCAGCTCCCGGCTTTAGATCAATGGAGAAGTCAACGTCGCGCTTAGGTGGTAGCCCGGGAATCTCGTCCGGAAATACCCCTCAAAGTCTCTCACCACGGTATGTCGAAATCCTAGGGGTCTCAGACTCTCTATCCCACATCTGACACAAGATCAACTGGTCTCCCTTCCTCAGACTCGATTTTAGGGTGTTTACAGAGATAAATTTGACTTTGGGTTTGATCATGTATCCCTTGTAGGTTACTCTGACTCCCTTAGGTCCTCTCAGAGATATCTTCTTTTGGTAACAGTCAATGAAAGCTTTGTACTTTCCCAACCAATCCATCCCTAAAATCACCTCGAACCCACCCAATGGAAACTCCATAAGGTCACAAAGAAAGACAACCTACCCAATCGAATAGGTACACGGTATAGATCTTATCACAAGGCACAGACTCTCCCGAGGGTACTATAACAGAATCGACCACTCTATCATATGTAGTAAGGTTCAAGGCTCTAACATGCTCCCTAGATATGAATGAATGTGTGGCACCAGAATCGAATAACACAAAGGTGGGTTTAGAGTTGACAAGAAATGTACCGATCCACGACATGTGCATCCTCCTTTGTCTTTGCTTCCTTCCCCATGGCAAAGAGCTTGCCACACTGGACTTAGCTCTAGATCGACTCGATGAAGCGGTATTGGGTTGCTTGTTCCCCTCGTTCGTTCCTCTCGAAATTACCACCCCCGCCGGACTTTTCTTGCTACGGTTACGTAGTTGTTGTAGCTTCCTTGATAACTGTTACTTGCCCCAGATCGGGCACCTCCTCCATAGCCAGTGTTAGGAGTACGGTAGTTGTTGTATCCTGATCCCGCTGTCCGAGACCCACTGAACCCAGATGTAGGTGTTCGGAAGCCCCCAGATTGGTTTCCTCCAGAACTTCGGCACTCAAATTTCCTGTGTCCCAACTTCCCACACCCGAAACAAGTGACCCTGGATGCATTACCTCCAATACTAGCACCTCTGAAACTGCCTCCGCTTTGGTTCCTCATCCCCCCAGGAGCACTATTGGTGGAGTACCCACTGAACTTGCCTGAATTCGGCTTCTTGGCCCCAGTATTATCACTGACAGTTTCCGACTTTCTCTTCTCAGCTTTTCCTTTCTTATCCTCCTTGATCTGCTCGGAGAGCCTCTCAGCAGCACCAGCCCTCAGATAGATGTCCTGAACGGTGGTAGGTGGAGCTGCCGTGAGCCTCTTTTTGATATCCACCGTCAATCCCCTCTCAAACCTCATAGCCAGCATGGTCTCGTTCTTAGCAAATTCATCGATATATGAAGCCAACAGTCGGAACTTTCTATGGTATGTGTCCACCGTCATGTCCTCTGTCATCTTAAACGTATCGAACTCCTCCCTCAGCTTAGCTTTCCTGAACTCTGGCATGAACTGGTCCGTTAATATCACTTGAAATTCTAACCAAGACACGTATCCTTCCTCAATATCCCTAGCAACATGTCGAATCTCCGCCTTGTTCCTATTCCACCACTCCCACCGTAGCCCCGAGGTAATGTGCGCTTGGTCTACTTGCAGCTCTTCAGACAAGCTATCACTCGAATAGGTTGGTGAACTCCCGACACCAATCTCCCGACAAGTGAGGTTCCCCTCTCCGGTGAAAATGGTAGGGTTATGCCTCGCCACTATTGTACTCATCTTAGCAGGGTCCATTCTTTTAGCCTTTAGGGCTTCATTCTCAGCCAGTAGTCGGTCTAACTCCTCCTGGGTGATGTTTACAGCCGTGTTCCTTTTTGGAGGCATGACTACAAGAGAATTTTAGGAATTAGCTGCAACACAAAATCACCTTGGCAACTCTAGCCAATTCTATCACCCTATCCTACTTGTCTATCTAGCATGGTTTAGGGATCATATAACCGCATATCACTAGACATAGCCTTCTAACACAACTTTATAGAGATATAAGTATGAATCAACTTTAAAACATGCAAAGTATTATGCCACAACCTCCCACCAACTCTTTTATGCAACAATTAACATATCAATCAGTTAACACTTAGGCAACTATATATGAAGTCATGCTCAACATCATGCAGCTTCTCTACCCTTCCTCTCATTTGCACTCAGGGTTCCCGGGTCAAACTGAGAGGGCCAATGGTTCGGTGTGAGGGGGCCCCTAACTCATCCCTTACCTTTAGTGTGCTCCTAACAGTTTTGTCCCGGGGTTCATTTGATTTAGACTCTTCCTATATTCATTGGATTCATTGGTTTAGGCTTGAGGATCGTTCGCTCTGATACCACTTTGTAACACCCCCATTTATTTAAGGGCCTGAACTAGGACTCCTCAGATAAAGAAGGGTGTTACCATCTCGGAAACCCGAGGCAGTAGATAACAAAGAGAAAGATAAACAGTACTTTAAATTAAAAGTTTATAATGTTTACAACGGGGATAAAATATGTCTCAAACTGAAAATAAAGTCTGACAACTAAACAAAACAAAAGTGGGCTAGCTCTAGGTCAGGTGATCCATGCTCTCTCCCTGCCAGCTCCCAATGTCTCAACAACCTGTCAATCTGCTCCCCATTAAGAGGATCATCACAGGCATACACGAATACACAGGGTCAACCGCGAGGTTGAGTAGGTAATACGATATAATAAAGAATGCAATGCTATGATCCTCCATTCAACTCCATCACACACATCCCCGGAACGCCCAGCCATACCGATCCCCCGTAGACTATTTATCGACCGTAGTCGATCCGCTGCCGACTTCATTGCAACAGGACACCAGGGCAAGTCTGCGAACCCACCGGGCCTTAATCACAATAATCTCATCTCCTCCAACTCCAACTCCAACTCCGATGCAAATGCAATGTATGAAACGTATGAAACAATAATACTCAACAAGATAATTAAGGTAATCAGATAAGTCATATAATCACCAAACATGCCAACTCTTTATAATCGTAAGAATTCAATCAGTGTATTCCCCTACCTCAGTACTGCAGTCAAATAGTCGGGTGCTCAGTAATATTCCACAACAAATTCGCCCTCTGAAAGATAAATAAATGACAAACAATTACTTAAACCATTCCCGTTCCCAAAATAGAAAGTTACTAAAAATAGAAACTTCTTAAAATGGAAAGTTTCCTTAAATGGAAACTTTCCCGATCTAACAGCTTTTCTATTTTACCAACCCGACTCAAACCCGTCTCTAAACATTTAAATAACTCGGGAATTAATTAGCTAAATAAGAGTACGAAGATAAAACAAGTTATACGATTAAAAGGATCGAAACAACATTAACTAAACCTATCAACCCGCCTCCTACAACCCGCACCTTCACTCTCTCCCACACCCCTCACGCGCCGCCTAAAACCACCACGAACACCACCAGGCCTGCTCCCCTCTTCGACCCCACCACCAACAACCGACCCCAACCTGGTCGACTGCCGCCGGCGAGTCGAACCAGGGCCGTCATTTGGCCTGGTTCACCACCGTGCCTCACCAAACACCCCCCTGTCCTCGACTCACAACCACCGCAGCCATCACCTAACCCCTGCCAAACCACCACAGCCCTGCTCACCGTCAGACCACGCACTCAGACGCCGTGACACCACCATTTCGACCTCCCCCGAGTCCACGGTGGCGCCACCCCAACCTAAACATCTAAAACCCGCCTGAAAACCCCTGCTAACACCCGTTTGATCTACCCTGTCAATAACACCTCTCGCCGCCAATCTCGCGCCAAGAACCTCCCTAACCGCCACCAATAGGGACGACACAAACCACCCAATACCATATCCCGACACCAACCACCAACATCACTCCCCCCGAGTCACGACACAACAAACAAAACCCGACGAGAAAACGAAAACAAAAGAGAAGGTTGCACTCATACCTTTTTCCGCCACCTCAACAGCCACCAGGGTTAACTATAGACGTCGACAACCACCCTAAGGCCTTCCTTGCTGCTCCGTCAACACCCACACTCACTCTCCCTCTCTCGATTTGTGTGTTGATTGGGAAATGTGCCGCTGAAATGAGATAGGCGGGTGAGGGAGTGGGGTTTTGTAGTGTTAGGGTAGAATTAGGTTAAACTTAGGTTAATAGGTTAATTGGGTCATGGGTAAACGGGCCTGGGTCAACGGGTAAATGGGTAAGTGTAGTAAAAGAATTAGTTAACGTGACTTCGTTCAGTTAAACCCGTCTTAACAAGTTTACGAATAACTCGATCTTACGATATCAATACGATTAAACAATTAACTCGACTCAATTAGCGATATAAAATACGGAGTATTACACACGACACGAACCCAACACGAAATTAATGGGTTAGGGTTGAGGCTTGATGACCCGTTTATGTAAGTGGGTCGCACACGACACGATATTTAATTGGGTCGGGTTTGGGTTGGAGGGTTTGTGACCCGTTTACATGTAACACGAACACGAACCCGACACGACCCGATATGTTTGCCAGGTCAACTTGTAACTAGTAACTAATCTTATGTGGAATTATAAATCAACAACTTCGTAACAAAGTATTTAATAATGAAATAGATTAAAAGAGTCAATGATCAATTTATAACTAGTTAGTGGAAATTACTTGGTCCAAGAATTATTCTCATATTTGTTTACACATTCAATTAATTATATTGTTTTTACATTTTCATTGCATTAGATTATTACTTTAGTATACTTAAATCAATCAACATTCAAAACCCCCATTTGGTTACTTAAATTTTGCACACATTTAATCGACATAAACATCTTCCTCGTGGGATCGACCGCTACTTACACTTGCTACTAGTTTGAGTTTATAGTGGATAAAAATACTATTTTGGATACTCACGACAAGTCTAGCCAAAATTTGGTGCCGTTTGCCGGGGAGGGCAATTTTTTTTTTTTTTTGTGCTTGTAAATATTTCTTGTAAGTATTCTTTCAATAAGGGTCTTGTGTCTTTTAATTAGAAAATGTTTTTTCATTTTCCCCAACAAGAGCATGAATTACTTCATCACTACTTTGAAAGGCTAGAGATATACTTGGTAGATCACCCCATATCTATGTAAGAGTCAAGGTTTTTGGGTTCGAATTTATCATAGTTTCAACTGAGGTACTCAAATAGATGTTCAAGTTGAGAGAGAGGGTGAATTTTTCGAGTTAAAACATGAAAAGAAATGGTATGTACTTGATCTTTTGGTTGAAAATTCTCGACGATCAGAAATGAACTGAATGGAGCTGAGCTGAGCTGAACTGAATAGAGCTGAGCTGAGCTGAACTGAGCTGAACTGAACTGAATAGAGCTGAGTTGAACTGGACTGAATTGAACTAAATAGAGCCAAGCTGAACTGAAGTGAGCTGAAAATAAGCCAGAAAGAACAGGGCCTAAATCTTATTCCTTGTTTTGACACCTCACTAACACTGAATCAAGTCCAAATGTTGATGTGAATGACCTTGATTATTCTAGTTCTCTTACTTGTGATGTGAATGCTCCAATTTATGATGAAGAAGAGAGTTATGACTTGGATTTGTTCACATTTTCCTATATTGAACCCGATGTGGATTTTGCCTTATCGCCGCGTTTTAATGGCAATTTCTTGGGTAGTGATTTGGGTGGTATCATACGGGATATAGATGACACTTTTGTTGGGTATGGGGAAAAAGAAAACATGTTTGAGATGGACCCATTTTCCAAAGAATCATACCATGAATCCGTGATTGTTTTTGAAATATTTATAGACCCAGATTAAAATGTTGCTCATGCTTATATCATTATGAGTCGTGTTTGGTTCCTTTCAATTACAAACAATTATGATATCTTCACTAACTCTTTTAACAGCTTATATGATCGTCTATTAAGGGCGTTGACATGTTCCGCTCTTAACTTGAATATTGTTTTTATTGAAGGGGCAGTGCTGTGTGACCCTATACTTGATTCTTAAGCTCGGATACGCGTCGTGCGGGACGTTAAACTAGCGCTTACGGGAGGCAAACCAGTTTTTGTTATTTGATGCATTTTCTTTTGTTTTGAATAAGGTAGGTTGAACCCTCCATTTAATGCTACATGGGTGATGATGGGAGCGTGTTTGCAAGTTCAGATGCTCTATTTTACTCGAAATAATAATTCTTAAAAAAGAAGAAGAAGGGAAAGACACTTCCCAAAAGCGAGAAGAAAACACGTGAAAAAAAGTAAAGACAAAACAGGAGTAGCAGCTACACAGCCGCAACAGAAACGAATCTATGAAAACCCCTGAGCTGCTCCCCTCAGCAAAATCCGACCCCCTAGTGGCAGCCTATTCTCACTTGCTCGCCGCTCCCCTCGGCACCTAACACCCCCCGTGGCTCGTCTTTTTGCCCTTGTTGCCGCTCTCCCTCGGCAATCTGCCGCCACCAACAGCTCCACACTTCTACTGGTACAATTCCGTCGTTCTTCTTCTTGTCCCTTTCATTAATCCTTCAACCCGTGAAAAAGGAAGCAAAGAAGAAGCACTTCTCTTGTTCGTTCAAAATTGATGCCACATACACTCCCAATCTCACACAATTAGTTCTAATTTACAATCACTTCTTCCAATTACCCATTTCTTTTGTTATTAATTCAATTTGTTAACAAATTTTGAGTTTTTGAAACCCTAGCATTAGGACTTTCGAAAAATTCAAATTAGGGCATTTATTGAGTCGAAAATTGGGTTCAATTCGACAATAAGGAGTATACATCATCATTTCTCATTACAAAGAGGCAAATTTCTCATCTTTTGGGTAAAAATTTCATACTTTGTCTCTTCCTTTCAATTATTTACTTGAATTTTCATTATAGCTTTAATTTAAAGGCATTATAATTGTTTAGTTGAGTATTTGTTGGTGGATTATTAGAAGTTGTGATTGGAATTTATTCATTGTTGAGGGAGATTTGGAGTTCTAAGAGAGCTTTGTTGTTATTGTTGTTGTTGTTGTTGTTGTTGTTGTTGTTGTTGTTGTTGTTGTTGTTGTTGTTGTTGTTGTTGTTGTTGTTGTTGTTGTTGTTGTTGTTGTTGTTGTTATTGGAGGATGTTCTTTGTTAAGAATTATTGTCATTATCAGGATGAGGACCACTAAACGTCAATCCACACCCACTTCTACCTCAAATCAACCCACAAAAAAAGCAAAATACTACCCAAACCACGTCAAAAACACCCACCATTATTTCTAGACGAATACCCATTCCGAAACCCGATTCTTTGATAATTAAATAAGGCCAAATTTGGGATGCCTTTGCATGAGCGTCATATGGTGAAAACATAGTTCTTTTGTCACACCACACTAAAGCTAGAAAGGAGGATCATGCCTCTAAGAGCGGTGGTACCAGAGATCCCTCCGGTAGTTGACTTTTGTTGGTATTGTCTTTCTTTTCCCTCTTCCATGTCTAACTTTTTGTTGTTCCTAACATTGGAGGAAATGTGAAGATCAAGCATGGGGGAGGGAATTCCTTTTGTATTTCCTTTACTTTATTTGCAATCAACTTAAAAAAAAATGAAAAAAGAAAAAAAGGCAAAAGAACTCAGCTAGATGAAAACCCGCAAGGGCGGGCGCCTAGGCAAGATTGGGTATATGGCCGAGGACGGAGAGAAAACCCGAAAGGGCGCCCCGGGTAAAATGAAGAATTGAGTTGCGTGCCATGAGAGTAGTGTAAGGAATAAAATCTAGATTGAAAACCCGCAAGGGCAAGCTATATAGGCAAAATGAGAGATTAGGAATAAAAAAAATGTTACTTGGTTACTTGTTCTTTCATGTAATACTCGGATATTTTGGGATCCGTAAAGGAACCTTGGGATGCATGATAATACCTTGTTCTAGACGAGAGGGCACACGGGAGTGAAGCATAACTATAAAGTGAACCGAGTATAACCTATACTTGTAACACCCACGGTAATTGAAGAGGTCCAGTGATAGGCTTAAATGACTAGTGCTTAAAGGGATTGGAAGTACTACTCATATCAACAAAGTGCACTTTCTTTTATGGTCATCCATGCAAAAGAACTCCAAAGTTAAGCGTGCTTGGCTGGGAGTAGTCTTAGGATGGGTGACCTCCTGGGAAGGTTCTCGGGATGCGCATGAGTGAGGACAAAATGTGCTATAAAGGACATGTGTTGATCTGTGGGCCATGTACACAGCCTGGTGAGCTATCATAAGTAACCGCTTCCGACCCGGTTTGGGCCGGGGTGTTACAAGTGGTATCAGAGCAACCCTGCGACCGTGTGGTGATAGGAGGCAGTAGTTATACGCTCCTGGAGGCAGTGGTTATACGCTCCATTGTGATCACACACCTAGCGGGGGAGGATTTTGGGTTAGCGGTTATGCTCCCAGGCGCAACGAGGACGTTGCGTTCTTCTAGTGGGGGTGACTGTAACACCCCACGGTAATTTAAGAGGTCCAGTGATAGGCTTAAATGACTAGTGCTTAAAGGGATTGGAAGTACTACTCATATCAACAAAGTGCACTTTCTTTTATGGTCATCCATGCAAAAGAACTCCAAAGTTAAGCGTGCTTGGCTGGGAGTAGTCTTAGGATGGGTGACCTCCTGGGAAGGTTCTCGGGATGCGCATGAGTGAGGACAAAATGCGCTATAAAGGACATGTGTTGATCTGTGGGCCATGTACACAGCCTGGTGAGCTATCATAAGTAACCGCTCCCGACCCGGTTTAGGCTGGGGTGTTACAATACTAGACTTAGTGGAGTTGTTATAATGTCCGCCCATAGAAGGGTCGTCTTAAAACTGTCATAACTTAAGATCTTGACATGATATTGATGTGATTCCAATTGGAGGTGTTAGCTTGTTTCCTTAAAATTCTAACGGTAGGTCACATTCCTAAAATGACCAAGAAACTGCGTTGTACTCGACCGAGTGTAATGAACACTCGACTGAGTGGATGTCACTCGATCAAGTGAGCTCATTACTCGATCATGTATGGGTCACTCGACCGATTGAACTCGCCACTCGACTGATTGAAATCGCCACTCGACCGATTGAACTCGCCACTCGACTGAGTGGCACCGAACAATACCCGTAAAACGCGATTTCGGAGCTTATCTTAATTCATTTCTATCTTATCCTTTCTCACTCCAAATCCTCTCCCTTCTCTCTAAAACCTCCATAAACATCTTCTCCATGAGGATTCAAGCTTGATTTAGGAGATCTCCCACCATTCCACTTTGTAAGTAACACCCATCTTTTCTTGCTAGTATGAACCCTAATTTTTGGGGGATTCTATTTGGGTTAATTAGTTAGGAATTAATATGAATAATAAGGGTAATTAGTGGATAATAATAAGGGATTTTGTATTATGTATAGTCTAGGATGATTTGTGATAGTTGCTATGTGGTATTATATAGGATTAAGACGGTCTTGCGAGATGGAATCATAAGGGATTCGAGTTGCTTGTGTAGAATGCTAAAAAGTAGGTTATCCTACTCGGTTTCAATATTTTGTATGCGTATTTGTGTGTCTTGCATCATCTTTTTTATGTATGAGCCGATTGGGATAACATGTTGGTATTTAAGGAAGTTTTATCCATGATATGTTGGGATTGAGTTCATGATGAATCATATAATTGGTATTGTGTTGCATTTCTCATGTATGGTCATTGTTGTGTTATGTTGGAGATCATTAGTGGTGTTACTTGGTTATTGAGGAGACGTAAGACGGTTGGGAGACCGTCTTAAGCTTGAGTCACCTCTTTGAGCTTCCCACTCCAAGAGGAATGTGCACATTCGTGGCTTGAGTTACGAAGGGACTCGTGTGGTTGAGACACGACGTCTGACAGGGGATCCGGTTGGCTTTAGGACCCGGTACGTTTGGGCGTGTACCGATACCTATTTGTGGTTGTTGGTATGTCTGGGCGTTTCCGGTACCAGTGTGGTTGTCGGTATGTCTGGGCGTGTCCCGGTACCGTGGTGGTTGTTGATAGCACCTCATTCATACTATTGGCATATTGCATATTTACCTATCATGTTTTGTCATATGTTTATTTATTGAAACTGACGTTTGTGTGTTTGTGTAAATGTCACCTAATTCCGGGGTGGCCTGTGTCGATCCATATGATATTTCCGATCATATGGGGAGCAGGTTGAGTACATGTGGTTTTGGTGTCACGCGGGAGACAAGACGCGCTTTGGACTTGGAGTCGAGTACTTGGATAGTATTTAGATAATATAGATAGTAGTCATGAGTTTTATTCTTTCATTTATTCATTTATGATTATTTAAATCACTAAACCTATAATTTATAATAAATGTTTCTTGATTGTATCTCTGATTCACCGTCTCGGGAAACCGAGATGGTAACATCTCTCGATTACTTGGCCGGGTAAGAAGGGGGTGCTACAAAGTGGTATCAGAGCGATGATTTTGGAACCTAAACCAATGAACCAAAATCAACCAAGGTGTGTCTAATGAAATGAACCCAACATGAGTACAATAGGAGACCGGTTTTGGATGAGTAGGTGCCCTTATATCAAAACTAGTGCCTATTGTCTCATTTGGTCACTACGTGGGTTGTTAAGAGTATGTGTGAACGTTTATAGAAAGTTGTATGGTTGCATGAATATTTGATCTACATTAAGTTCGTGTATGATATAGTTACTTTCCATGATGTGTGAATGTGTGATGAAGTTTAATGCTAGATTAATGTGAGTAGCATGTTTAGAAATGGTTAATATGCGTTGGTATACGAATAATGATTCCGCTCTTTGAAATTGCAATGCGTGTTAACTA
The DNA here is from genome assembly GCF_048544455.1 of Silene latifolia. NCBI lineage: Eukaryota > Viridiplantae > Streptophyta > Magnoliopsida > Caryophyllales > Caryophyllaceae > Silene > Silene latifolia. Next base: position 148,506 of record NW_027413216.1, on the reverse strand, counting down.
AATGCCTACTAGTGTTATTGATGGTGTATGATTAGTAATGGATGTTTGTAGAGTGACTACTAGTACTACAGTAGTGTACCAAAGACGGTAAGGAGGATGACATATGGACAAACTCGGGTGAGTCACCGATAGCCGGTGGACTCCCGAACCTTCTCTTTGTGTTGGATGGATTTCATCGTTCTATTTCTATTCGAAATTTCAACCATAAGCAATCACTCTACCGAGTACGAGTCCACACTCGGCCGAGTACAGTGAACTCGACCGAGTGGACCTTGGCACTCGACAAAGTGGACCAGTTTCCAGAAACTGGAAACATTTTGGAAAATGGGGCCCTCGATCGAGTGAACCCGGCCACTCGATCGAGTGGAATTTCACTCGACCGAGTGGGTGCTGTAGCTGGGATTTTTACACGGGTTTAACCCTTTACTCATTTATTATCTTCTTCTTATCTTCTTTTCACCCCCACAACTTCAACATCAAAATTTATCCAAAATTTATTCCAAAACTCCATTTTTGTAATTTGTTACTTAGGTTAAAGCTTTCTACACCATTGTTGTTGCTGGATATCAAATTTTCATGTCAATTTTTTCACATAAATGGTGGAATATGAAAATGGTGTTCTTGAGCTTATAAATTGATTTTTGGTGCTTGTTGTTGGGTTTAATTGAACAACAAGGGCTTAACCTTTGTTGTTAATGTTTGATCTTATCTTGTATGTGAAAATTTCATCTTAAAAGTTTAATTTAACTCTTGGATTTAGGGGTGTTCATGCCCAATATTTTGATGCTTCATAAGTAAAACTTGGTTTAATCGTTTTATAAGACTACTATGTTCACTAGTAATGTAGTATGTTGTCTTAAAAACAAAGATTTCATCATCGATTTTGCCTAAAATTTTTGAACCAAGTGAGGAATATAAACAATTTTTGATTTTATATTAAACAAAGTTTAATAGTATTGCAAGACTATAATATTATTTGGAAATTGCTATAAAATGGTGTGAATAAAAAAATTTCCGTCTTAAAGGTTACAAATGTCCCGGAAATGTTGTGACAAGTATACATAAGCTTTGATTTTACAATCGTGATGTACTTAATTTATTCCTTATTATCCTAATCTTTGATTATAATGCTTTGTGAAGTCGTACATAAGAGATTTATCCATTTTAAATTTTTTGAAAATGGGTGGTATACCTACCCGGATTTTGACTTTTCTAAGTTAGGTTTTATCCTAATCGATTTGTAATGCTTTGAACTTGGCCTATAGTGACATGTACCATCCTATGATGGATTATTCCGTATTAGAGTTTTCTAGAAATTTGAGACAAATGACCTTAATGTTAAAGTTTTAATATATCAATTCGCATCTGAGTCAAGTTTGAGTAAAATTGCATAATAAGGAAGAGCATTTTACAAAGTTAGTAAAGTTGCTAGAGTTGAGTTTTAAAGTTGCATCGTTTTACAAAGTTCATGATATTTCAAGTGGGCTATTAAGAAAATTTGTGATTTGATTAAAAATACAAAGGAAGTCATGCCGTAATGTCTTTAATTCCATTTTCGGGTTAAGTAAACTTCTTCTCAATGACAAGCTCGTGTCAAGGGTTTATTTTCAAGTGTTGGTCGTTTATTTAAAGCACTAAGAAAAATTTCTATCCGTCCCTAGTCATTTGATTCTTATTTCTTCCGTATCTATTCCGGATTGTGTTAATTCTCACAACTCCTATCCGGAATTTGACATGTGAAATGGATTCTGTGGCGTGTCAAGGCTATCACGGAACGCGAGGAGTAATCAAGTAAGAGATGCTCACCAAGAGCCGATAGCACCTCCAGGGATTTAACCCCCGGGATTTCCGGGCATAGAGTTTGTGTGTGAGCCCAATAGAATGATTTTCTCACCCTAACCCTTAGGCATATGTTTCCTACAAGATGCGTGGAATTGGGCATTGTCATCAAGTTTGAGAATTGGGAACACTAGGAAGGTATGTGGCGTATACAAAACTTTGAGTTGAGTGAGTTCATGCTTAAACATGCGATTCTATACACAATACTTCACTACCCTTTAGAAAGCCAAGAAATAAATCACATATCATGCTCAAGTCTATCATGTTCAACTACGCAATTCACTTTCTCATATACCACCATGTTCAATCTACACAATTCACTTTTCATTTCATCCACCAACTCTACAAGATTCACAGGTACGAGTACAACATACATAACTTTAAACAGACAACGGTCCCCAAGACACCCCTTTGTTGACCGGGTCAAGATTGTAAGGGCCTCAATGCAACTTTGGGACGTCTCCCAAGTCTTTGCGGTAGCTCTAAACAACTCTCCCCGGGTTCATTTTATTTAGACTTAATTTGTTCATTAGGTTCATTGGTTTTAGGTTCCAGAATCGTCGCTATGATACCACTTTGTAACACCCCCACATACCAAGGCCATACCAAGGACCACCCCAACATGAGAGACTGTTACCATCTCGGTTGCCCGAGGATAGTATATAAAAAAAAAACCATTCCATAACATTTATTAAGGTATATAAGTTTAAGTTTACAAGTTCCAAAACCAAATGAAAACAATTGTTCCATAATACTCAAAACAATTGAATCTAAAACATCTAATCTCGTGACGGCGGAAGCTAGAATCGAAGTGACGACTTCCCATCTCGTCCCCATAGCTAAAGACCATCATCACCTGTCACAATCTGCTGACCATCTCCGAATGGATCACCACAGATTTTACAAAAGAACAACGATGTCACTTCACTGCATAATCAAAATAAGACAAAGTACGATAAAGATAAACAGTTGTTCCACAATCTACCTCCAACTCCCAATCACATCTCATAACTGATAACACACTAAAGCGTGTAGCCCTGCCAGTGGGGAACCGCAGCCTTACCCACCTAAGCCCCGCTCATCAACGAGCGATAACCCTGTTCATTAATGTGTGCATCCCCTCCTCTGGCGGGTTCCATAGAGGACAAATCAAGGGCGTGAATCCACTCCCGCAAGTGACTCCACCCAGCCGAGGATGCACCTCGCAAACATTATCAACCATCTCAAATCCAACATCCATACTCCAATCCACCAACAACAATCAATCAACAATATCAATTGTATCAATTAAATCACAACACATATCTTAAATCAATTATACAATAAAATGAGTAGGAAAACCCTACCTTACCACCAATCTGACACGAGTCAATTAAACAAGCTAAAACGGATCTTCTACAAAATCTCCACCAAACAATGATCATACAATTGAATCACTAACATGCACAACAACCCCTTTCCCCCAAATCATAAAACTAGGGCAAAACCCTAAGAGATAAGTTGACAAAACTTGTAGAACTAGAGGCTTATCGACACAATCGACGCAAGAGAAGAATGAACAAGACTCACAAGCAATCCACAAACTTTAGAGAGATTAGAGATGATTAGATTTACGTTGAGGGTTTAGGTTTTGGTTAAAAGTGATTATGAAACTGTAAATCCCGTTTTTATAACTCTAATCCTCTCTAAATCAAACCGCAAAAATAAACACCGTCAGACCGGATTCTCGGTCAAGTCTAGAGTATACTCGGCCGAGTATCCCCTTCTCGGTCGAGTATTCCCATACTCGGCCGAGAATTCCTGGAAAATAGGCTGACCAGAAATACACGATGCATTAATCGACCGAGTAAGCCATATTCGGCCGAGTAACAGTCTTCGAAAACCGTAGTATTATAAACTGAGTTGGAGATTTTGCAAGTTTTATAATACGATATTCAATAAGAAATTTGTTATAGGTTTCGAGTGAACCCGTGTGAGGAGGTCGCATTGACGGCCATGAAATATGAGGGATGGGTTTGAGTTTTAATAATTGAGATATGTGATGGTGAATTTAGTAATACCAAGCTTGGTTTTCGCGGTTATGAGAGTAAGAGTGTGATACATAATGCGTGTGAGTTTAATCATGTTGTTAAGAGATTTAATCACTTATGTTATATAGTATGGTCACTTAAGCTAAGTGCGTATGCATGAAAAATGAAAGTAGTCGGGCGAGGTTAATTGACATGTATAATTGGTTGACAAGAATGATTTGACGACTGTCTATGGTACACGTTGATTGCCGTGAATTCATTTTGGTATGATAACAATGTTCGTATTATGTGTGTTTTGCCGTGACGTGTGTGTCGCACAGTAATCTTAAATGCATAATCAGAGTCTTATGATGCTAGTAACGGAAGTATTGAGGATGGATGGGAACAGGTGTGGAACACATGTGTGATCATGTGATGGATTTGACGTGGTGTACGCGTGGCATGATGTCCGGAAATAGAAACGTTGAACATGGTTGAGTTATATAACGTGAAATTTTGTATTATTTGATTTCATGGAGTCCTCATATTCGTGATTGATGTGCATACATGTAAGTGTATGAGATTTGACGTGACGTAGATATATAATAATAATCGAGTTATACCCCGTGATAGATACATATTCATATAACCAACATGAGCTGGAAGGTATTATGGGATTATAGTTTCAAACCGTGGGCTGGACCTTGTACTTTGGTGGTTGAGAGGCTCGTCGAGTGGGATTAGATTGATGGCATTATGACTATATGTGATTTAATTACAGATTTGCAATGAGTTAGAGATAGTGTTGGACCTGGAACATTTTGTGGAATTTGATAATGAACATTATGAGAACACATTATGAGGCTTGATAATTGAACTTCGGGACGAAGTTCTCTTTTAGGGGGGAGTGGATGTAATAATTCGTAAATTAAGGAAATAGAAAGTACGGAATGAGAGGAAGAAATGAGAATTGAGCAAAGAACCTTGGGATAAGTACGATTGATATGTGTGGTTAATAAGAGTGATCACGAAAATAAGATCTTGATGTAATTTACGACAGAGTAAAGGACAACGGTAATGGCGACAGAGTACTTGAGAACCGATAATGAGACGTAAGGGAAGCTTGAGGAATAGTTGTGAAAAGAGAGAGTGAGGCGAACTTTGCGATGCGTGATAAGACCTTGTGCTAGATGAGAGGCCACACGGGAGTGAAGTATAACTATAAAGTGGATCGAGTATAGCCTATAATAGACTTAGTGGAGTTGTTATAATGTCCGCCTATAGAAGGGTCGTCTTAAACAATCATAACTTTAGATCTAGATATGATATTGATATGATTCCAACTGTATGTGTTAGCTTGTTCCCTTACGATTCCAACGGTAGGTCACACGCCAAGAATGACCAAGAAACGAGTGAAATATGGCTGTTTTACGAAAAACTGGTTATTGGTGAGAACTGCGTTGTAATCGACCGAGTGGATGTCATTCGATCGAGTGAGGTCAGTACTCGATCAAGTGTGGGTCACTTGACCAAGTGAACTCGCGACTCTACCGAGTTGCGCTGAACAGTACCCGTAAAATGCAATTTCGGACCTTATCTTAATTCATTTCTATATTATCCTTTCTCACTCCAAATCCTCTTCATTCTCTCTGAAACCTCCATAAACACCTTCTCCCTGAAGATTCAAGCTTGCTTTAGGAGATCTCCCACCATTTCTCTTCCACCATTCCACTTTGTAAGTACCACCCATCTTTTCTTGCTAGTATGAACCCTAATGTTTTGGGGATTCTGTTTGGGTTAATTAGTTAGTAATTAAGTTGAATAATAAGGGTAATTAGTGGGTAATAATAAGGGGTTTTGTATTATGTTATAGTATAGGATGATTTGTTATAGCTACTATGTGGTATTGTATAGGATTAAAACAGTCTTGCGAGGCGGAATCACGAGAGATTCGAGTTGTTTGTGAAGAATGCTAAAAGGTAGGTTTATCCCACTCGGTTTTAATATTTTGTATGCATATTTGTGTGTCTAGCATCATCATTTTTATGTATGAGTTGATAGAGATAACATGTTGATATTTGAGGAAGTTTTATACATGATATGTTGGGATTGAGTTCATGATGAGTCATATAATTGGTATTGTGTTGTATTTTCCATGTATGGTCATTGTTGTGTTGTGTTGAAGATCACTGATGGTGTTACTTGCTTATTGAGGAGACGTAAGACGGTTGGGAGACCGTCTTATGCTTGAGTCGTCTCTTGGAGCTTCCAACTCCAAGAGGGATGTGCACATTAATGGCTTGAGTTACGGAGGGACTCGTGTGGTTGAGACACGACGTCTGGCAAGGGATCCGGTTGGCTTCGGGACCCGGTACGTCTGGGCATGTCCTGGTACCTATTTGTGATTATTGGTATGTCTGGGTGTGTCCCGATACCGTGGTGGTTGTTGATAGCACCACATTCATATTATTGCCATATTGCATATTTATCTATCATGTTGTGTTGTATGTTTATTTATTGAAACTGACGTTTGTGTGTGTGTGTAAATGTCACCTATTTTCGTGGTGGCCCGTGTCGATCGATATGATATTTCCAATCATATGGGGAGCAGGCTGAGTACAGGTGGTTTTGTTGTCACGCGAGAGACGGGATGCACTTTGGACTTGGAGTCAAGTACTTGGATAGTTGATAGATAACAAAGATAGTAGTCATGAGTTGTATTATTTCATTTATTCATTTATGGTTATCTAAATCATTAATCCTATAATTTATAATAAATGTTTTTTGATTATATCTCCGATTCACCGGCTCGGGAAACCGAGATGGTAACATCTCCCGATTACTTTGGCCGGGTAAGAAGAGGGTGTTACATTTCATCTTGGAGATGGCGACATAAGGTGGTTTGAAGGGTGGTTTTGGATAGGACATTTGTGGAAATAAGGGGGGATGGGTGGTGAAGTGTGTTGATTTGAACTATATTTTGTTTTACATTTTCATATCTTGAGATGTAGTTTGTTGTTGGATATTGTTGCTTAGTGGAGGATTTGGTGACATTGTTATTATTTTGGAGTGGTGTTAATTTTATTGAGACCATGTGTTTACTTAAAGAAAGATACTAGGAGTGAGAGTTGAGAGTTGTAAGAGGGTTTGCATTTAGAGGTGGTTGGAGTAGTAGTGGTTAGTTGCTGTAGTGTTTGGAGTTGGAGCAAGCTACTCACGTTTCGCTATATAGAGCTTGGTGTGAGTTATCTTTGACTCGTCCTTGGGTTCTACTCGAGGACGAGTAAGGTCTAAGCGTGGGGGAGTTTGATTTGTCTAGTTCAGTAAGGGTTAATAAAGGTTATTTTGATGGTTAATTGATAGGTTGAGTAGCATTTTAGTGGTTTTATTGCATATGTCTCTTATGTTGCGTTGGAAATGGACTTGTGTGTTTTTATGAGATAATTTGATTGATTTATTGTTATGTATGGAAAGGGCTTATTTAGAGGTTGGTATTGGGTTAAAGATGTCACGTGAGTGTGGATTTTAAAGCAAGTCAAAGCCTAAAGACTAAAGTCAAAACAATGAAGCATCACAAGGAAATGCCACTCGGAGTGGTAAAACAAAGACTCTTGAACTTCTAGCCACATGGAGTGGCAAAATGATACTTGGAGTGGCTGAGCATTGAATTCCGCATTGGATTGCCACAACTCCTTAATTCTCCTTTATTTTGGCAATTATGCTCATACTTTATGAGACTTTATGGAGATGATTTGAAGACCTATATAAGGAGGTGTTATTGATCAATTTTCCTTATACTTTACATACTTTCTCTACCTTTTAATCATTAGAATACATAAGCAATTTCCAATTTCTAGTTTGTTTTTAATCATTTGTATGGAGGGCTAAGTTCTACATCTTGGAACAAGTTCTTAAAGCCAAATTAATTATTAATTGTAAGACACTTATTCTATTTCTATTTCATTGTTTGAATATCAAGTTAATTTGGATTATTGTTGGTTTGTTAATTATGCATCTAGAATGATCAACTAGTTGTTGTTAGTTAATTAACCATTGCTAGATTAGGTGATTGAATCTTTTGTTTGTTTATCTATTCCGTTGTAGCAATTATAATTCATCAAGTAGTATGCTAATTCATCATTGTTGAGTTATAAATGATTAAACTTATATGAATCAAAGTGGAGCATCTCTTGAATTATTCATTTATTCATCTTTGCTAAATTCCATCGTTATATTCTACAATCTTGGTACGATTGAGCGCTTGACTAAATTGACAATACTGTAAGGGTTATTTTTTTTTACGTTTGTAGCTAATAACTAATCTTATGTGGAATTAGAAGTCAACAAGTTCATAGCAAAGTATTCAATAATGAAATAGATTAAAAGAATCCATGATCAATTCATAACTAGTTGGTGGAAATTACTTGGTCCAAGAATTATTCTCATATTTGTTTACACATTCAATTAATTTTATTGTTTTTACATTTTCATTGCATTAGATTATTACTTTAGTAGACTTAAATTAATCAACATTCAAAACCCCCCATTTGGTTACTGTAACACCCACATTTATTTAAGAGCCTTTAGCAAGACATTCCCAAATAAATAAAGGTGTTACCATCTATGTTGCCTGAAGTAGTAAGTATAATAGACAAACAATACCAAAGTACTTTAAGACGATATAAAACTAAAGTGCCTCAAAAGACTTTATTACAAAATTCCACCGAGATAAATAATTATTACAAAGTACGTTTTCAAAACAACTGCAACGGAAGAAAAAATAACTAGTGTCTGAATGAATTAAGGCGATCTCTAGACTCAAGTGATAATCTCGTCCCAAGTTCCCTTTAAAAAGCATCCAGCACTTCTCACAAGTTAACCTGAAATCAATATGCTCTCCAATATTTGGTTTATCACAGGTATTCAAGAATACACAGTCAACCATCAGGTTAAGTAGGATAACTAAACAACAATAAAAATACGATACGATAAAAGTTCAACCACGACCGTCACACACGGCTCAACCCACATCACACGCCACAATCAACCGCACAACACAACTGACACCAAACACGGTGTACTGCTCAGGACCACGTCCACTCCGAACACGGCCGTGCCTGTCCTACCAAAATCGTACGGGACCACAACTCTTCCACATCCCCGTGCCTGACCGACCAAATAATATCAAAGCATTGCCAAATCCTCTTTCACAATTCCAACCAACAATGATATCAACATGATTATGAGATACGCAAGGCAATAATTATATCAACATGCTCAACACAACAATTATGAACAATCCATCTTTAATCATCATCAATTACCAATATAGTATAGTTGAGTAGTTAACCTACCTTTTAGCAATTCTTCTCAACCAATCAAACAATCAAAAAGCTTCTTCAACAAATTCACCACCTAAACAATAATTAAATTATGTATAATTATTAACTAATCTTACTAATGAATTTAAGATGTAAACTACCCAAAACAATCCCGCAAAAACGCCACAAACATGCCCCATATAACCGGTTGACCGGACGGTGTCAACGGTCCCCACGGCCAAGATCTCGGTAGTCAACGGGTCAAAGGTATGGTCAAGGTCAAACGTAAATAATTGATATGAGGCGATTAGATAACTTACCACAATTAATTAGCGAAAGATGAAAACTCCGTCTTAAAGTTGTCTCACACAAGCTCTACTTACAATTGTATTGAGTTTTTGTACAAGAATAAATATGATGGTAAGGCATAGGGTACGTATTTATATTAGTTGGTTGATGTAGTTGGAAGGTTCTAAGAAAGTGCTTTTAATATTAAAATAATGAAAATATCTTAGAACATCGATAAGACCCAAACCACATACCACCTTCCCCTCAAACACCTCCAACTCGTCACCCATCACGGTCCAACCCTTGGTCACACGCGGTCCAACCCAGTCCGCCTTATTTGTTTATTTTGTTTTTCTTTTCTTTATACGACAACAACTTATTATTATTTACTCACTTCTTATAAATATTAATTATTAATTATTAATTAAAAATACGAAGTATTACAGTCTTTTCTCCTTAAAAAGAACTTCGTCCCGAAGTTCACCACACCACACTACCCGAACCATGAGACTACACACTAAACGATACACAAGCTTATCTATATTATTATCATAAATGACAAAAATAAACGCGGTGTGATATTCTACCCCCGAAAGAAAAAGGTTCCGTCTTTGTAACCAACATACCTTACACAAACAAATGAGGATACTTCTCCTTCATCTCAGCTTCAACTTCCCAAGTAGCTTCCTCTACATTATGATTAGACCATAAAACTTTCACCAAAGCAATCTCACGATTTCTAGTCTTTCTCACCTTCCTGTCCAAAATCTCCTTAGCCACTTCCTCATAAGACAAATTCTCATCCATCTCAACTAACTCAGCTGTTGAAACATGAAAACCATTATGTACTTTTGCCAAAGCTGGTGGTAGTGCAAGACGATATGCCACTTCACCAACCCTGTCTAAAATCTCATGAGGTCCAATGTACTTCTAACTCAGCTTCCCTCTCTTACCAAACCGCATCTTACCCTTCATTGGTGATACTTTCAAAAACACTTTGTCTCCCACCACAAATTCAATCTCACTCCTCTTCAAATCTGCATAACACTTCTATCGATCTTGTGCAGCTTTCATCTTCTATCTAATCACATGTACTTGCTCAAGCATCTGCTGGATCAACTCAGGTTCTAATGACACGGCATCAGTGACGTCATCCCAACAAACTGGACTCCTACACTTCCTTCCATACAAAGCTTCAAAAGGTGTCATACCAATACTAGCATGGTAACTGTTATTATAAGAAAACTCTATCAAATATAACCTCTCTTCCCATAATCCTCCAAACTCCAAAACACAAGCTCTTAAAATATCCTCTAAAGTCTGAATAGTCCTCTCAACCAAGTCCATATATAGACTACTACACGACAAACCATGAAATGCGAAAGCTCATTTTTAAAGTCGTACCCATACACTCTTATCGAATCAACTTGGAAAGAACTCTTGAAATGAGCCGAACTTAGAAATAAACCTTTCATGCCAATCACAATCAACAATATCCTAAGGAATCCCATATAACTTCAATATTCCTAACATAAAATAGCTAAATAAATGGAAATTACTCCAAGTGTCTTTTCATAGGAAAAAAGAGCTTAATATAAATGGCTAAAATGTAAATAAAGCATTTACTACTGTCTTAGTCAAACGGTCTACTATCACCAAAATCATATTATTGCCCTTCTAAGTGCGAGGCAAACTAACAATAAAATCCATGGAAATGCTCTCCCACTTCCATTCAGGCACATCTAAAGACTGTACTTTCCCCTGTGGTCTCTTATGCTCACCTTTCATTCTTTGACAAACTAGACATCTCAAAACAAACTCGGCAACCTCCTTCTTCATTCCAGGCCACCAAAACGTTTTCTTTAAATCTTTATACAACTTATCTCCTCCTGGATGCACCGAATATGGTGTAGAATGTGCTCCAGTCAAAATATTTCTTTTCAATTCTTCATCATCAGGTACACACCATCTCCCATCGAATCTCAAACTACCATCTATTCCCACGGCAAATCATGATGGCACACCCTCCTCCATGGCTGAGCGTCACTTCTCCACTTTCTGGTCTCCTTTCTGCTTCTCTCTGATCTCAGCATACAACCCAGGTTCCACAGTCAAATCTCTAACTGAATCCCCTTTCCTTATCACACAAATTCCCATTTCCTTTAATTCATCTTGCAACGTAACCCATGACATAGCTAAACATAAAGCATGAACCGACTTTCTACTCAAAGCATCTGCTACTACATTGGCCTTCCCCTCATGGTAAACTATCTCCATATCATAATCTCCAATCAATTCTATCCACCTCCTTTGTCTTATATTAAGCTATTTCTAAGTATAAATATACTTAAGAGACTTATGATTAGAAAATACTTTAAAAGTAGTTCCATACAAGTAATGCCTCCACAACGTAAGAGCAAACACGACCGCCCCTAGCTCCAGGTCGTGCGTTGGTTAATTCTCCTTGTATGGCTTCAACTGTCTCGAAGCATAAGCTATCACTTTTCCTTTTTGCATTAGCACAAACCCCAATCCGTTCTTCGAAGCATCAGTATGCACCTCAAAATCCTTACTTCCTTTAGGTAAAGCTAAGACAGGAGCTGTGGTCAAGCGCTCCTTCAAAGTTAGAAAAGCCGTCTCACAACTCTCATCCCACTTAAACCTGTTCTCCTTCCTCATCAAAGCTGTCAAAGGCTTGGCTATCTTAGAGAAATCCTTCACAAACCTCCACCTAGTAGCCAAGACCCCGGAAATTAAAAGGCTTCTTACATCTGCCACGTTTTTCGAAGAAAGCATACAGTCTCTCCCAATTAGAAATGAGCCTCGATCTTACCAATCGATCGTATAAAAATGGTGAAGTCCCTCCTTTGACACCACATGACCCAGAAATGCTACCTTATCCAACCAAAACTCACACTTACTCAACTTAGCATACAAATAATTCTCCCTCAACGTCTGTAACAGAATCTTCAAATGTTTCTCATGCTCCTCTTTATCCTTAGAGTACACCAATAAATCGTCAATAAAGGCAACGACAAACTGATTTAGGTAAGGACTAAACACTCTATTCTTCAAATCCATAAATACTGCAGGTGCATTAGTCAAACCAAAAGGCATAACTACAAACTCGTAGTGTCCATACCTCATCCTAAAGGCAGTCTTAGGTACATCCTCTTCATTAACCCTCAACTTGTGATAACCCGACCTCAAGTCAATTTTAGAGAAAACTCCAGCTCCATTCAACTGATCAAATAAATCATCAATTCGAGGTAAAAGGGTATCTATTCTTCATCGTCACATTATTCAACTCCCTGTAATCTATAAACAATCTCATGCTCCCTTCTTTCTTTTTAACAAATAAAACTGGGGCGCCTCGGGGTGACACACTTAGCTGAATATTAAAATATACCTCTCTTCTTGGAGGTAAACCTGGAATCTCTTCCGGAAACACATCCTGAAACTCACTCACCATCGGAACCTTATTTGCGCCGTTCACTGTCTCACGCATGTCCTTTACGTGACATAGTATCAACTCTCCTCGTTTCCTTAAACACGACTTTAGGGTAACCGTTGATATAAGTCTCACCTTTGGCCTTACTACAAATCCCCTATAAGACACTCTTACTCCCTTAGGTAACTTCAGAGATACTTTGTTTTGATGACAATATATAAAAGCTCTATTTCTACTCAACCAATCCATCCCCAAAATAATCCCAAAACCACCCAATGGAAATTCTATTAAGTCCATAGAAAACAAAACTTCGCCGATAAGAATATTTACGTTTTTATATGCATGGGTACAAGATATCGACTCCCCAGAAGGTATTGTTACTTCATCTTTTATTACTACTGGGTCAACCAATCCCAACAACTTAACATGGTCACTTGATATAAATGAATGGGTCGCTCCCGAATCAAATAAAATATAAGATGGTTTAGAGTTGGTTAGAAAAGTACCTGAAACCATATGAGCATCTCCCTCAGCTGCCTCTTTCCCTATCAGGAACAACTTGCCACTGTTTTTCGCTCTTCCTTGCACCGTTGATGCCGACGTTGCCCCTTGTTTCGCTGTGCCATTCTGTTTCCCTCCATTACCATTGCCTTGATTAGTGTTGACGCGATTCTGAAAATTGTTTTGATTGTTATAGATCCTTCGATTATTCCACGTTCCATTAAAACGATTGCTCCCATAGCTAGGTATTGCTGTCCTAAATCCATTAGAATTTCCACAACCAAATCCTCCATTCATATTATTCCTCCTTGCAGTAGTCCTACACTCCACAATCTTATGACCAAACCTACCACACCCATAGCACTATGGCCTGTCCACACCTCTCGCTCCACCTATCATTCCACTACGGCCGAAGCCGCCCCCACTCATGGCTCTACTGACAGAAAATGAACGGTGTTGATTGAAATTCTGCTTCTTGTTTCCTCCAGTCCATTCACTACTAGTTTCTACCTTTCTCTTGTCACCCTTGTCTTTCTTCTCCTCCACCATGTTAGCTATTCTCTCAGCATGTCCCGCTCTTTGATATACTTCCTCTACTTTACTTGGTTCTCCAGCTGCAAGTCTCTTTTTAATACGTGTAGTTAAACCCTTTTCAAACCTCAAAGACAACACCTCCTCCCCATAGTTCAAGTCTGACACATACTCAGCTAACTCCATGAGTCTAGTATGATAATCTTCTATCGTCATCTCCTCCGTCATCTTAAATGCGTCAAACTCTGACCTCAGTCTACTCCGAACATGTCCTTAAAGCCTTTCCATGAGACAAATGGTTCATTACTCTCCTTCCACGCCTTACTACGATTCCATCACAATCCGGCGTTTCCTTTCAAGTAGTGAGCTGCTTGATCTACTTGCATCTCTTCAGGACAATCCAACAATTCAAAGAGGTTGTCGAACTCTCTACACCAATCTCCTAGCATTGACGATTCACCAAGTCCGTCGTACTTCATCGGATTATGACGAGGAATGGAAGCGCTCATCTTAGCAGGATCCATCATCGCAGTCTTCGATTTCAACGCAGCAGTCAACGCATCATTGGTTGCAATGAACCTATCAATCTCTTATTGTGACATAGCTGTGGATGTAGCTCTCTTTGGTGCCATTTGGGTTTTAATAAGAATAAAGAAGAAACATAAGTTTTCGTTCAAAGGAAGTTTGTGGTATAAGGTAGAAGATAAAATTCCCGCATACAAAAGAATGTGTGATTGGTCGAGCTGGTCTTGCCCGACCAACCACCGTGAGACACGACTCCCACGGCCTCCTCACGGCCTTCCCCACTCTTTTCTCCAAATTAATTACTCTTGATACATGTTTAGCCTTTAATTCATGCAATCTCATAATTCTATGCCTAAAGGTTCAGGGCAACACATACCGCCTATCTCTAGACATGAAGTTTTACTAAACATGTAAGTCACGTAGATTCAACCAATTCATATAAAGATGTAACAATTAATGATTCATATTTCTCCATCTTATGCCACTGATGATAAGCCAACAAAATTTTCATGCGTAATCATGTTACGAGTTAAAACAAGCTCAAAATAATTTTCAATCACCACACAACCGTCACATAGGTCACGCGCCTATTGCTTTCCATCCGTCTCAAAATTTCTAACCTTTTTTGTTCTAATCCTGCAAATAAAATTAGTACCTTTCGCAACTTCAGGACACAATTAGACCCTTAAGGTAAAGCATCCACGCTAACTACCCTTTTCTCTCTTTAACCTTCCTCGAGGTATCCAGCTCAAAACTGAGAAGGGCCAGATCAAGGACGTCTCCCTAACCTAGAAGAGGGCTCCTAAACAGTTTCTACCCCGGATTCATTTTATTAGACTCATCCTAAGTTCATTAATCTCATTTTTTTAGGCCTTAGGAATGTTATCTCTAATACCACTTTGCAACACCCCCATTTATTTAAGAGCCTTTAGCAAGACATTCCCATATAAATAAAGGTGTTACTATCTCAGTTGCCCGAGGTAGTAAGTTTAAAAGACAAATAATACCAAAGTACTTTAAGACGATATAAAATTAAAGTGCCTCAAAAGACTTTATTACAAAATTCCAGCGAGATAAATAATTATTACAAAGTACGTTTTTAAAACAACTGCAGCGGAAAAAAAATAACTGGTGTCCGAATGAATTAAGGCGATCTCAAGACTCAAGTGATAATCTCGTCCCAAGCTCCTTTCAAAAAGCATCCAGCACTTCTCACAAGCTAACCTGAAATCAATCTGCTCCCCAATATTTGGTTCATCACAGGTGTTCACGAATACAGAGTCAACCACGAGATTGAGTAGGATAACTAAACAACAATAACAATAAGATACAATAAAAGCTCAACCAAGACCGTCACACACTGCTCAACCGTGTGCCACATCATATGCCACAATCAACCGCGAAACACAACTAACACCAAACACGGTGTACTGCTCATGACCATGGCCACTCCGAACACCGCCGTGTTTGGCCTACCAAAATCGTACAGGACCATGGCTATTTCACATCCCCGTGCCTGACCGACCAAATAATCTCAAAGCATTGCCAAATCCTCTATCACAATTCCAACCAACAATAAAGAACCAACCAACAATGATATCAACATGATTATGAGATACGCAAGGTAATAATTATATCAACATGCTCAACACAACAATTACGAACAATCCATCTTTAATCATCATCAATTACCAATATAGTATAGTTGAGTAGTTAACCCACCTTTTAGCAATTCTTTTCAACCAATCAACCAATCAAAAAGCTTCTTCAACAAATTGACCACATAAACAATAATTAAATTATGTATAATAATTAGCTAATCTTATTAATGAATTTAAGATGTAAACTACCCAAAATAATCCCGCAAAAAGCCACAAACAAGCCCCATATAACCGGTTGACCCGACGGTGGTCAACGGTCCTCACGGCCAAGATCTCGGTGGTCAACGGCTCAAGTCAACGGGTCAAAGGTATGGTCAGGGTCAAACATAAACAATTGATATGAGGAGATTAGATAACTTACCACAATTAATTAGCGAAAGATGAAAACTCCTTAAAGTTGTCTCACAAAAGCTCTCCTCACAGTTGTATTTAGACTAAATATGATGGTAAGGCATAGGGTAGGTATTTATATTAGTTGGTTGATGTAGTTGGAAGGTTCTAGGAAAGTGCTTTTAATATTAAAATATTGAAAATATCTTATAACATAGATAAGACCCAAACCACATACCACCTTCCCCTCAAACACCTCCAACCCGTCACCCATCACGGTCCAACCCGTGGTCACACGCGGTCCATCCCATTCCGTCTTATTTGTTTATTTTGTTTTTCTTTTCTTTTTACGACAACAACTTATTATTATTTATTCACTTCTTATAAATATAAATTATTAATTATTAATTAAAAATACGGAGTATTACAGTTACTTAACTTTTGCACACATTTAATCGACATAAACACCTTCCTCGTGGGATCGACCCCTACTTACACTTGCTACTAGTTTGAGTTTGTAGTGGATAAAAATACTATTTTGGAGACTCACGACAAGTCTAGCTAGAGTGTAATTGATAATTTACTCTAAAATTAACGTGAGAAGAGTGAATTTAACCCTAAAACTAATGGGAGTAGTCAAACAAACAATAGTAACTGCAGAAGTAGTGAACACAAAAGTATTAACAACGAATGTCGTGAAAGTAATAATATTAACAGTATAAGTAGTGAATGTATCTGATTTGTTGATAAATTTCACATTTCATCATAATTTCAAGATATGCCATAAAAAATATATTATAAATGACAAATGTATAAGTTAGGCAACGTCTAACTAGTTTTAATTCAGAGAAATATTAAATTTAGGGTTTTCTACGCGGTACTCTTTATTGTTTTGAATTTTACATGATACCCTTCGTTTTTTTAATAACATCACTATTACCCCTAAATTCAGTAAAAAAAAATTTAAAATAGCCAAACTACTAAAAATAGAGTTTCCAAATAGTTCAATATTGTAAAGAAAGTATGTTTACGGTTGAGTAAATGATATTTATGTTAGGGAAATGATATGACAAATTATTGATGAAATATTAACAAAAAGTGCACAAACTAAACATTTAAAATTGATGGATTAAAGCATTTTGTGTTATGAAACGAATGTAGATGAGGAAAAGTTTTTCTTATTGATATTGTGTGTATATGTACATGAGATAAACATACTATTTATAGTTACATGTGAAGAGTAACCTATACAATATTTAGAGTACTGATTCAATGTGTAACGTAGAATGTTTATGGCAAATGTGGTAACGGACATTCATAAACACTACGTGTTATAACACTCCCCCTTGAATGTTCGTTAGGAGTAAAATTATCTTATAATGCGCATATGAAGCTGCCTATTTAAAAACCTTACCAGGAAAACCCAGTGGGAAAAACCATGGTTAAGGGAAAAAGAGTACATCGCGCATTAACTCCCCCTCATTAATACATCACTCAAGATCTTTGAAACGGCGTAGGCGAACTTGATGAATTAGCTTCTTAAAAGTAGCAGTCGGAAGTGCTTTAGTAAATAAATCTGCCAAATTTTCATTGAGCGAATTTGCAGAACTTTGATATCACCTTTCTTCTGAAGTTCGTGAGTGAAAAAGAACTTTGGTGAGTTGTGCTTTGTTCTGTCACCTTTGATATACCCTTCCTTTTAACTGTACAATACAAGCTGCATTATTTTCATATAAAGTTGTAGGTGCATCTTTCTCGGAAGATAAACCACTATCTTGTCGTATATGGTGAATTAAATATCTTAGCCACACACATTCACGACTAGCTTCATGAATTTCTAAAATTTTTGAATGATTAGAAGATGTAGCTGTAATAGTTTGTTTCATTGAACGCCAAGAAATAGCGGTACCATCACATGTAAAAACATATCCAGTTTGTGATCGAGCACTATGAGGATCTGATAAATAACCTGCATCTGCAAAACCAACTAAACCATCTTTGTTTAGCTTAGAAAAGAACAAACCCATATCTTTCGTACCTTGAAGGTAACGAAGCACATGTTTAATCCTATTCCGATGCCTTCAGGTTGGACATGAACTAAACCTTGCTAATAAATTAACGGAAAATGATATGTCAGGTCGTATATGACTAGCAAGGTACATCAATGCCCCTATTGCACTTAAGTACGGTACTTCAGGACCAAGAATTTCTTCTTCATTTCCCCGAGGACGGAAAGGATCCTTATATTTATCGAGTGATCTGATATATGATTTATTTACACCTAATTTCCCTCATTCTTTTATGCATTCCGACTCATATCGAGTCGGTTTCGTGTGCCTTTCCTTGCATTTTATGCCCAATCCCCGTACTTGTTATTTTGTGTATCCCTTTGCAGGAATCGAGTCGAGTATAGAGGAACTGGGGCAAGAAAGGGCATTCCAATGCCTTTACATGAAGAAGAGGTGAAAAATGCTGAACGTTGTGTTCTCACGCGTGAAAGAACCCGCCACGGCAGTAACACGTCCCCACAGACTTGCCAAAGAAAATGAAGAAATGACCTGAGTGTTGTGTTACGCAGGCCGGCTCGCCCACCGGTAGAACACAACGGCTCAATTAAATTGAATTGGAAGAGAAAAAGAGGCTTGACCTCGCTACGGTTGGGGCACATTTGGCGGGTCCACCTAAACAAGACGCAACATCAAAGGATTTTGAAGACTATGAAGGTAGTGTTACTGCTGGCCAAGGCAGCTGGCCACCCACCGGCGAACACACTTGCCGCTAAAATTCCAAACTTGAAGCATTTTGACCGCCTACGGTAGAGGCCTGAAATGGCCGGTCCACCTGAATGACAACAACACCGACGAGATTGGGCTTTTCTCCTCTTTACTCCTCTTTTCTTCTTAATCTTGGGCAAGACTATAAATACCCCCTCCTTAATCCCTTTGTACACACAACCCTAGATCTTAAAACTTTCCATATTTATTGTAATCTTTCCCTAATCAAGCCTTAATCTTTCCTTAATAATTATTAATTACTTAGTAAAATTAGTTAGTATTAGTAAGAATCAATTGTTTACACTTGGTTTTTGAAGATTGTATTGGGGGATTTTGAAGGTTTTCCTTCTTATTATTCAATCAAGCAATCACCTTTACTTGTGTTGGTATATCTCCTCTCTTATTTACTTGTTAATCATTTGTTTACATTTTGTTTTTGTCTCTTATAATTGCTATAATCATCTCCATGTTTTCTCTTTATGCTATTTGTTCTTCTCCTCTTATCAGCATGATTAACTCCAACATGAGTGAGTAGTTACCCTTCTAGGGTTTAGGGGGAGCCTAAATAGGATTAGTGGGCATGATTAGTTGATAAGTTTTGAGTCTTTGGTGTAGAAATTTGTCTTTATTAGCATTGCATACAAGGTGTTTGACGAATTGTGTGAGTGAAAGCTTGTGTCTTTTTGTCTTAATAACTTAATTCCTCCTTTGAATGAAAATTTGTTGGTGGTCTTGTTGCATGTTTCGAAATAGTTGTTGCTCAACGAAAGTTGGTAACCGCCTCTAGGACGAACCCTCACCTTAGACTATTTTATCGACTTGTCGCCCTTAGTTCATTTAGGTGACCCCGAAGACCCTAGTCTCTTAATCAATCGTATTCATCTTCATTCAATCGTTTATTTAGTTGCTCTAGTAGTTAAAATCAAAACCCTTTTCCTTCATTTTTGACTAGACTTGACTCTTAGTTAGGCTAAGTGGAAACTGTTGGGGTTGGTGTCCTTAACAGTTAGTGCAAGGACTTATAAACCTCTAAAAGGATCAAAGGGCATACTTTGGTATTATTATCAGTTGATCCACGTTTATCAATAACGGTTGGCTTGCTAGATAAGTTTGACGTTATTGTCATACAGATGGCGGTGATCAACTGGTCCCTAAAAGTCACACCTATAGGATACGTCTTGAGTGACGTGACGGTATGAAAATACGATCATGTAGATGCCAAATTTGACTAACCGTTAGTCGAGTTATTTGACTAATAATTAGTCAAAATGTGATGTTGAGATATTATATTTAATACGGATTAAATATCATGAGATAAAGGCGAATTAACCGTTAATTCGTAAAATTAAATATAAGCGTTTTATATTTAAATTAAATGTATATTGAATATAATTATACAATATTTTTTTGTCGGACATGTATTAATAATTCAACTAACCCGTATTATTAGTTGATGCCTTAATTTCCGATAACCGATAATATGATTTATAATGAAACCGCGTCGTATACACTTAGCTAGCTATGGACCGGACCACGAGTTTAAGTGAAGAGGAAATGAAAAGCCCATTTCCTTCCTCTCACTCGGTTTGGCCGAGACATGCATAGACAAAAGGGGAGTTCTCTCCTTTTGTCTAACCTAGTTGATTCATTTGAAATAAAACTAGGGTTTTGGGAATTGTGCCTCTCAGAACTCGGATCTCTCATCCAACACAAACTCACAAAACAATCCCCTCGATATTGCAAGGCAATTAGGGGATTCTCTCTAGCACAAGGGCATTACTCGGACATCTTGGGTGCAACGATTAGGAGGAGATCTAACTTGATCTCTCATTGCCTTTTGCACTAGGACCGAGGTTGATTTCTATACATTAATCATTTCATTATGTTTTTCGTTTTATGACTATAAATTGCATGTTTAAATTTACGTTATAGTCCTGCAATTAAAGGGTAGTATACGGATATTAACCTACAAGTGGTATCAGAGCGAGGCCACGTGAATTTTTCCATGTGTTTTTCATAAAACGATCTTGAAACGATTTTTGTTTTGTCTAAAAATCCGTGCGGCTGCAGTAATTCTTACGGCAGAAATTTTTTTTTCTTCTGTTATTGCTGCGTTTTTGGTTGCATTGGGAACCGTGTCCTGTTTACACGGTTGCTCTTGTTGTTGTTTTGTCTCGAAAACTGTACCGTGACATGTTTTACACGGGTTATTTTCGTTTTGATATTATGCATATTGTTATTTTACACGATCATTATAACAATATGTTGATGTCTAGTATTTTGTAGATTTGTTTTCAATCGCTTTTGATCAAAATAGCGTTTGTTTTGTCTTGCCAAAAATCTGTTTTCACGAGGGTTTGAAGTTTTCGAGAGGTTTTGCACTCGATCGACCAAGTTTTTAATCGATCGAGTGGTTTTTCTGACAAGTTTTTGCTCGATCGAGTCCTTGTTGTACTCGATCGACACCTTTTTAAACCCCCGCTCGATCGAGAAGTCCTCGTACTCGATCGAGCAAGATTCTTGATATAAGTCCTCGATCGACCACCCGTGTTGTCGATCGAGCACCTCCTGATTAGCACACCCCTCGATCGACCGGCAATTCAGTCGATCGAGCCCTCCGGTCCCTCGATCGAGCACTTATGTCCCTGGATCGAGGGATTTAAAATCTTTGACAACTTTGAAAATTTGTTTCTTTTGATTTAAATTTTCTTTTGGCTTCAATATGTACTTTATACGGATATAGTACACTCGCTATGATTGTGAAACGGTTCACACACGTACCATTAAGTTATTTTAAAGCGTTTTTAAAGTAACGGATTGTAATGGATTAAAATTAAATGATAGAAGCGGTTTTATCACATGAATTTTAATCATTAAAAGGTGGTTTGGATAAATTTAACATAATTACGGAATTATGTCACGAATGAATTTGTTTTTAGTTGATGCATTTTTATTTATCGTTAATTTTTGAATGCCGTGAATGCCCTTTTATTACGTATTTAATTTTTACAAACGGTTGTAACTTAGTGTGGCCTTAGTAGAACGTGTTACCGTAATGATGGAACACGGTCTTGGTTGTATTTTGAGATCTTGTATCTCCGTTTTGGATTTTTCACTTGTAATTACAGTTTTAATTAGAATGTAAATAGGTTTATATTTTGTAATTTTAATTGTAATTTTTGAGAAGACCAAAGATGGAGACCGGATGCTCACTCCCGCTACTTGGATCAAGATGGAACATCAAGACAAGCTTTTCGGGTCCATCGGTGGATTCCAAAGTTGTATTATGTTCTTATACTAGGATAGGCCACACTAGGAAATTTTTATTTACGTATTGCATTCCTTTATTTTTCCGCAACGATTATATGCATCATATTCCGCCTAAAAACCAAACCACCTAATTATTGTATGAAAACTGACACATATAGAGGTCACGAGTTAGTTTTCATTGACATTCTCATGTCACACGTTTTAAAGCCATCATCCAAATAAATTCATTCACGACAGACGCTAGTTATTCGTTCACTTAAAATGAATTATAATTTTGTTGATGGGATCTTCCTCGTATAAACTAAAATTGAGAACGGTCTTTATAGGTCAAACTCCAATGAGTCCCTTCTTCGTCGGTAGGCATAATATGACCCCTTCTACGTCGGGTAAGTTGGAACCGATTGACCTATTTTATCTCAACACTGTGGTCACTCGTACGATCCTGTGACTATGGTGGACTATAGATAGGATTTACGGAAATCTATCGACCAAGAGTTCTTCCTAAGAATTAGCTAAACAACAGTTGGCTTATCATTTTACGAAAATTGAGTCTTGGGATCACTTGTATCTTTCTTGAGGGAGATCAATTATGCAAGTGCGAGAGTCTACATGTTTAAAATGAATTTTAAAATAGACTTAAATCACCTCGATGAGTTGCTTATTTCGTTTTTGTTTTTTTCTTTCTTTTTCAGTGTAGATCACGATTTTAAACTGCTAAACAACAAATGGTTGGTTCAAGTGATAACCCAATGCCAAGTGCCACATTGGACCGTGAGTCCTGGCTTCGGATCTTCATGAATCGGATGAATCGGTCTACTCGATCAAGAATGATGGATCCAACTTCGCGGGTTTGGGAAGCGGCATTACGGAATGCTTTGCCGCTGCGACGGAAGCTCAAATATCTCTTGAGCCCATCCCGGCAAACCCAGGTCCCACGGCTAGAGCTGTTTGAAGTCACCAAGTTTAATGATTTCTGTATGGAAGCGGGTGCGATTAAAAACGTACTCATTTTTGCAATGGAACCCAATTTGCCGAAACGCTTCATAGCCCATGGTGCAAACAAGATTTTCACCACGCTCACTAAGGAATTCTCGAAAGCACCGAGAATCGTGACCT
The DNA here is from genome assembly GCF_048544455.1 of Silene latifolia. Classification (NCBI taxonomy): domain Eukaryota; kingdom Viridiplantae; phylum Streptophyta; class Magnoliopsida; order Caryophyllales; family Caryophyllaceae; genus Silene; species Silene latifolia. Next base: position 124,890 of record NW_027413216.1, on the reverse strand, counting down.
ATGAGCATACCACTCGCTTCTTTGATGCGAGACTCCGGAAGGGCCAACCGGTTAGCCCACACATTCTCGGCATGATTGAGAATGTCGAGAAACCGAGACCTTTAATCGTAACATCGGCGAGAATATTGTTATCGACCGTATTCTTCATTCACTCCACGATGGTTATTCGCAATTTAGAGCGAATTACTATATGAATGATTTGAAGAAAACTCCCCATGAACCGCACTCCCTCCTCGTACAGACCGAGAAGGACATGAAGTTCAGTGGGAGCATGAAACAAGATGTTCTCGTTGTGTCGAATAAAGGGAAAGGTAAGGGCAAAGCTCGAGGCAAACCTAGCGAGGTAAGGCGAAGTTCAAGAAGTCGGGTTCGGGAAAGAGTGGGCCTGGTGAGTCGAGCACCTCATCGAGCACGACAAAGAGCAAAACCGAAAACATGGAATGCCATCACTGCCACAAGACCGGGCATTGGAGACGCACATGTCCTGTTTATCATGAGGACTTAAAGGCAGGTCGTGTTAAACCCGTTGGTATGTCTTCCTCTTCTTCTACTTTTATTCATATGATTGAGATTAACCACGCAAGTTACGGAACTTGGGTACTTGATACTGGTTGTGGTTCTCATCTGTGTAATCATGTGCGGGGGCTCCGAAACATCGAACCCCTCGTAAAGGGTGAGGTGGAACTGCGTGTTGGGAATGGAGCAAGAGTGGCTGCCATCTCAAAGGGGACATATGTGATCCAGCTTCCTAGCGGATTTGAGTTATCATTATATGATTGCTATTATGTACCTAGTCTTTCCAAAAACATTATTTCGGTTTCTGCGCTTGATAAACTTGGTTTTTCATTTGTAATAGAAAATAATGCTTGCATTTTCTCATTACACGATATGATTTACTGACAAGGCGGTCTCCATGAACGGAATTTATGTTTTAGATCAGACCAATGAAATATTACACGTAATGAATAAAAAGTTAAAGGTTGGTGACAAAGATCAAACGTATCTATGGCAATGCCGTATGGGACACATTAATGAGAAACGCGTAAAACAGCTCATCAAACATGGAGCTATCTCGGCCTTTGATTTTCAATCATTTGGCACGTGTGAATCATGTCTCATCGGTAAGATGACTTGTATTTCCTTCAAAGGTGTTGGAATGCGCGGCTGTGACCTATTAGGACTCATACACACGGATGTATGTGGCCCTATGTCAATCACCGCACGAGAAGGCTATAGATATTTCATCACTTTCACGGACGATTTGAGTAGATATGGCTATGTCTACTTAATGAAGCACAAAAGTGAATCCTTTGAGAAATTCAAGGAATACCAAAATAGGGTACAGAACCTATTAGGTAGAAAGATTAAAACACTACGTTCAGATCATGGTGGCGAGTATCTTTCTCACGAGTTTGATCAACACCTCAAAGACTTGTGGGATTGCCTTACGCTTAACTCCACCTGAACACCTCAATTGAATGGTGTGTCCGAACGGAGAAATCGAACACTACTTGATATGGTTCGATCCATGATGAGTCACACGGTTTTACCTGATTCGTTATGGGGTTATGCTCTTTTGTCAGCCGCTCTAATACTTAACCGAAGTCCGTCTAAAGCTGTTGACAAGACTCCATATGAACTATGGAAGGGAACGGTCCCTAACTTGTCCTTTATACGGGTTTGGGGCTGCGAGGCTTATGTCAAGTGGAGACCTGAAGATAAGCTCGGCCCGCGATCGGTCAAGACATACTTTATAGGTTATCCTAAAGGAACACGTGGTCATTACTTCTATTCGCCAACCGAACAACGCGTTTTTGTTGCGGCTAGTGCGACATTCTTAGAGAAGGAATTTCTCGAGAATGCAAAGAGTGATAGAACCTTCGACCTGTCGGAGATTCCAGAACCAAACACCGAGCAACCATTGGAGGAACCTGTTCCTTCAATCCCAGCTGCGGTGAATATTCCTGAGGAACCTAGGAGGTCGGGAAGAGTCTCTATTCCTCCAGACAGATACATTGGTATGGTCGAGGAACATGACATAGATGACGTTCTACTCTTAACGAGTAGTGAACCCGCAACCTATAAAGGTGCCATGACTAGTTCTGACTCAAAGCTATGGCTTGAGGCCATGCAATCCGAGATGGACTCCATGTATGAGAACAACGTGTGGGATCTTGTTGACTTACCTGCTAAGGTTCGTCCCCTTCAATGCAAATGGCTTTACAAGATAAAGCATTCTGTGGAAGGTCGGAAGATATCTACAAAGCACGACTAGTTGCTAAAGGTTTCACCCAAGTGCCAGGTTTGCACTACGATGAGATTTTTGCACCCGTAGTCATGTTGCGTTCCATTCGGATTATCTTAGCGATTGCCGCTTTTCATGACTATGAAATTTGGCAAATGGACGTGAAAACCGCCTTCTTAAACGGCTTTTTGGAGGAAGAGTTGTACATGGTACAACCCGAAGGTTTCATTGATCCAAGACATCCTAAGAAAGTGTGCAAGCTTAAGCGTTCCATTTATGGACTTAAGCAAGCATCAAGGAGTTGGAATCATCGCTTCGACCAAGTGATAAAAGACAATGGATTTACTCGATCGGTCGAGGAACCATGTCTATATATCAAGTCGAGTGGGAGCAAGATTGTCTTCCTAATATTGTATGTTGACGACATACTCCCGATTGGGAATGACATACCTCTCTTAACTTCGGTGAAAGTATGGTTGAAAAACCATTTCCGGATGAAAGATCTGGGAGAGGCACAAAGAATTCTAGGCATCCGCATCTATCGAGATAGATCACGACGGATGTTATCTCTCGATCAGAGTCTTACATAGACAAAGTCCTAGAGAGATTCAAGTATGACTAACTCAAGAAGGGGTTCCTTCCTTTGGCTCCGGGGGTGCATTTGAGCCATCTCGGGCACCGAGACACCGGAAGAGAAAGAGCGCATGACACGGATTCCTTATGCTTCGGCTATAGGATCAATCATGTATGCCATGATATGCACACGTCCGGACGTGGCATATGCATTGAGTATGACAAGTCGATTCCAACGATCCGGGTGAACCACATTGGCTGGCTGTCAAGAACATTCTTAAGTACCTACGGAGGACTAAAGATTGGGCATTGACTTATGAAGGCTCTCAAACGCTATGTGCAACCGGTTTCTGCAGATGCTAGCTTCCAAACGGATCGAGATGACTCGAAATCTCGATCTGATTCGTTTTTACTCTTAATGGCGCTGCTGATCAATTGGAAGAGTTCGAAACAAACTTTATAGATTCTACGACCCGAGTCCGAGTACTATGCCGCGTCTAAAGCTACAAAGGAAGCGATATGGATGCGTCAATTCTTACATGGGCTATCTTTAGTGCCTAGTTCGAATGACCCGATCACCATCTATTGCGACAATAGTGGTGCCATCTTCAAGCTAAGGAGCCAAAGTCTAGCAACAAATCTAGACATGTACAACGGAAAGCTCATCTAATCCGGGATTACGTGGAGCAAAAGGAAGTAGTGATAGAAAAGATTGCTACAGATGATAACATAGCACATCCTCTCACTAAACCATTACGACAAGATAAGCATGAAGGGCATGTTAATTCCATGGGAATTAAACGTGTTCCTAAGTTGTAGTACTCTTTTATGGATTAGATTCATTCTCTTTTGTACTCTATACGACATCATCGTTTTGATAATTTTTATATATATTCTGTTTTTCATGTGGAATTGTCCAATTTTTGAACACCACAAAGTGAACTGAACGAACATTATATTTTTTTTTTTACTCCTTAATTGCCCACATGAGCTGATAACTCGGCAATTATTTTGTGACGTTGGTTGATGGTGGGTTCAACGAGCCATAAGTCAACCGGTTGACCGACCAATCACAGAGGCGATTTATACGGATATTTCGTAGGACACTATTGTGACATCGACGTGGAGTCCTAAATGTTTTATAACATTCGATGCCCGGTCATGGATAGGACTTCCATGGTGATCCTAAGAGTCGATTCTTTTGACTATCGACTGTCTCTTGAGATAAAGGCAGATTTTGGGTGACTTTGGTTTCTTTCTCACGGTCATCCGTAACAGGGGGCCAAGTAGATTTTTTTTCTCGGTCATTTCATGCTTTGTGCTTAGATCGGAAGGAGTTCGAGTTGAAGGAAATATTCAGCCTTTATCGGTACTCGATATTTCTCGGGGCCACTCGAGGAGTCAGAATCTGAAATGCATGGCCATGCTCGAATACGGATTCGTTTTATCAGTTAAGTTACTCTCTAGTCGGGGAAACCACTCTTGATACAGATCGATTGTAAAATACGACCTTTGTGGATCCGGATCTGCAAATTGTTTTACATTGAGTGGGAGAAATTTTAAATGAATATGAGAATCGGTTATCGCACATACACTTGTACGGACAAGTGGGAGTTTGTTGGAGCTTGTGTCCTCCAGTTAGTGCGGATAACGTCATTGCACATGCACTTGTACGGACAAGTGGGAGCTTGTTGGGGTTGGTGTCCTTAACAGTTAGTGCAAGGACTTATAAACCTCTAAAAGGATCAAAGGGCATACTTTTGGTATTATTATCGGTTGATCCACGTTTATCAATAACGGTTGGCTTGCTAGATAAGTTTGACGTTATTGTCATACAGATGGCGGTGATCAACTGGTCCCTAAAAGTCACACCTATAGGATACGTCTTGAGTGACGTGACGGTATGAAAATACATCATGTAGATGCCAAATTTGACTAACCGGTTAGTCGAGTTATTTGACTAATAATTAGTCAAAATGTGATGTTGAGATATTATATTTAATACGGATTAAATATCATGGGCTAAAAGGCGAATTAACTTGATTAATTCGTAAAATTAAATATAAGCGTTTTATATTTAATTAAATGTATATTGAATATAATTATACAATACTGTTTTGTCGGACATGTATTAATAATTCAACTAACCCGTATTATTAGTTGATGCCTTAATTTCCGATAACCGATAACAGTTTATAATGAAACCGCGTCGTATACACTTAGCTAGCTATGGACCGGACCACGAGTTTAAGTGAAGAGGAAATGAAAAGCCCATTTCCTTCCTCTCACTCGGTTTGGCCGAGACATGCATAGACAAAAGGGGAGTTCTCTCCTTTTGTCTAACCTAGTTGATTCATTTGAAATAAAACTAGGGTTTTGGGAATTGTGCCTCTCAGAACTCGGATCTCTCATCCAACACAAACTCACAAAACAATCCCCTCGATATTGCAAGGCAATTAGGGGATTCTCTCTAGCACAAGGGCATTACTCGGACATCTTGGGTGCAACGATTAGGAGGAGATCTAACTTGATCTCTCATTGCCTTTTGCACTAGGACCGAGGTTGATTTCTATACATTAATCATTTCATTATGTTTTTCGTTTTATGACTATAAATTGCATGTTTAAATTTACGTTATAGTCCTGCAATTAAAGGGTAGTATACGGATATTAACCTACAGAAACCCCCGCCGTCTTCGTGTTCGACCCCGATTTACAACTAAATTGGGTTATTATTGTTGGTGGTAAGTGTGTTGACCCCACCGTTGAAAACTTACCCATCAAATGGCGCCGTTGCCGGGGATGGCGTTAGGTTATGCTTAGTTTTATTTAGAGTCTTTGCTTTAGTCTTGTCTCAATTTGTTAGCTTGCTTTAGTAGTTGTGTGTTCTTTGTAGAGTGTGTGATTTCTTGCCTACCCCTAGTGTGTAAACACACTAGGAGACTCACAATTTGTCAAGTGTATGCCTAGAAGGAACCACCAAGCTCTTCTCTTCAACTCCGACCCCGAAAGGCTTTTCAGAACCTTGAGGACAAGGACCCTTGAGAGAGTAAGGAACAATTCCCCTCAAGCAACCTTTGACCAACCCAACTCACACATCCCACAAAATTTTGATACCACAACCACAATCCAACCAAATATCACAATTGAGACTTTAATAGAAAATCCCTTTCATAACTTACCTATGCCAAATAGCCCACCTCAATCACCACCACATCACATGCAAAATCTGTTGGGAAATGTGTCCTCAACAATAGTGCGATCACATGATTTAAATATCATTATTAAATCTCATTTCAAGAATACGGAAGGGATGATACATTACATATATAGTCAACTGGTCCACACATATCGGTAATGATTGGCTGGCTAGAGTTTGACATTACTGTCGTGCGACGGTGGTGATCAGTTGATCCCTTGAGGTCACACCTAAAGGACGATTCCCTTAATTGAAAAGGTTAATTAGTTGTATACCGATACAGATTAATTAATTCCTTAAAATTGAACAATTCGATTTGTGAGAAAGAGAATATTGATATCTTACTGTAATGGGATTAAATAAGATTTATTTTAGTAATAAAATGCTTTGTTGCTAAAATTATTTATTGTTTGAGAAACAATAAAGATAAGAATATAATGGTTAATTATAATTACAAGAAGTTGTGAATTATAACTATATGACCCATTTTATTTATGTGATCAAGTATCACTAGTCAATTTGTTGTATGAAATTTAATTAATTCATGAAATGATATTTATGTGATAAATATGCATCAAATTAATTAATAACATGTAACATACTACATGTGACATATTGTGTGATAAATGACAAATTGACAAAATAAAATGGTAGTCCATTTTAAGTATATGGACCGAAAATGGAGGGTGTGTTAGTGGGTTTTGGTTGTTTTATTTTATTTGATAAAATAAACATAATGATGCCTACCTACTACTAGTCTTACACATCTTACACACCTACTATTTTTGAGAAGAGTAAAAGAAAAAGAAATGATGCCATTTTAGGCTCTAAAAACCGTGACACTCCCTCTACTAGGAGGTGAGTTGGTTCTTTTTTTTTCTAACACTACCATTCAAATTACATGCAAAATGTTCATGTAGAGTTTCCTCTCTTCTCTCTCTTCCATCTTCATCAAAAGGATGAGATTTTAATCTAAATTGTTCATATAAATTACTAAGATTACTAGAAGTAGTATATGAGTATTAGTAATAGATTTTAAGGTAAACTACATTGCAAACATCTAGTACATGTTTATTTGTGGGTTTAAGGGATTGTCTTGGGTGCAACTAATTGGAGGGCTTCTAATTTGAAGTCAAGAATGTTCATCCATTAATGGAAAGCTCAAGAACTAACAAGAAGGAGATCTTGTTAGTGCCCAATATGACCGAAATCATTATGGTGAGAAAATGTTTTCTTATCTTCTTTTATTAATGTTTGCATGCATAAAATCCATGTTTAATTTTATGATAAATTAGTTTAAACATATATGAGTATGTTAGTATGTATATAGATCTACATTTCCTTCAATCGGTATCAGAGCCTTGGTTGTTTGCATGCAAATCGGTTAAAAGTTTTTCCGAGTTATAAGAATAACAAATAAAACTTGTAAAATTTGTGTTATTATGATATATCACGAAATTAATTCATGCATGTTAATATTTCTGGTCCTAAAATGTTTTAGGATATTTTGGTTAATTTTTCGGATTTTTATTGTTCATATTATACACTAATGGCATTTAAATATGATTTTATGAGTAAAAATGTCATTTTTGGTCTAAAATTAGCTATACTTCGAATTTTCCATTGATTTTTGGATATGTTGTCACATATATTATTTTGAGATAACCTGTAAAGTTTCATAATTTTTGGACTTGTTATGCTCGAAAAATGGATTTTTCATTATTAAATTCGGATTTAGGTGAAAAATAGGTTAATATGAGTTAAATTTCGAATCTGGTCATAGAAAATTAATATGTTGTCACATGCAATTTTACAAGATGTGTGTAAAATAATTGGCTATAAAGAAGTCTTTTTGCATGATTTATGGATTTTTGAAGAAAAATAGCATAAATAGTGACATTATTAGTGAAAAATTAATAAAACATAATCTATGACTTAGGAAAAACGTCTAATGTTGCATTTTATTATCTTTTTCAGATCTAAAATTGAAAAGTTAATGAAAATAATTTTTCTATGTTTTATGATTATTTTATTAAAAACCGATAAACCGCAACATTGTTTTTCCGGAAAAATTTCGAAATTTTTAACCTAAGATTTTGAACATTATGAGTGTCATGGTATTTTTTCCAGAATGTTCATGAGTTTAAATTTCAAATTTTGAATTTATTTGAAATTTTGTGATTTATTTGAAGTTTATGGCTTATTTTTGTAATTTTTGGTCCATTTATGAACAATTTTATAAAATATGGGTTAATTATGGTCAAATTATTAGTGAAGACTAAATTTTGAGTCCTAAGAGGTTAGGGTAATTAACTTATACATAAATATGAATTTATGTAATCTTTGTGATTTTAAAATGTTGAAATCACGCAAATCCGTAAAAACCGAGTAATATACGATATTGGCTAATTAAAGGCGATTTAGCATAAAATTGAGCATGTTCATACATATTATAATGCTGCATTTTTACTTTATGATTGTCATAATTTTAATTTATGTAATTTTGAATTATGTAATTTTACTTAGTATGGCCTTAGATTTTAAATTGGTATTTCCCGAAATGTATGGGAATATCGATTCGGTTGTAATTTTTATTGTGATCTCGTATCACCGTTTTGTAATTTAATATATTTATTTTATTTTAGTTACAAATGTATAATAGGAAATTATGTAATTTATTATGTAATTTTATTCATTCCGGAGTTCCCAAAGACGGATTTCTTCAAGAATGGCGATACATAAAGACGGTGTTACCTCGAGATGCGTGCTACAACCGAAGTTCAAGGGACCAATGGAGTTGGTTTCCGAATTTGTAATAGTTAAATAGTTTTTCTATTCTAGGAAAGGTCATACTAGGATTTATTTATCTTTATGCTTGCATTTTATTTTATGTCACATGCATCGCTAAATCGCCATAACTAAAACATGCATCCTATTTTATCGAGTTCATCGACCGTGTCAATTAAAATTATCGTAGTTCACTGCTTTAGTTCACTTAAAACGTGATAGATAATAAATTGACATGACCTCTCGCTAAAACAATTAATTGAGACATAGCCTTACCAAATAGTAGAAACCATGAAAACCTATTTCGCGAGGGAGTGCGCTCGGCCCCACCGGGGTACAAACCTTGTTACGTAGGGGAAGTGGGTGATAAATGTCTATCCACCGAATTCATGTTGATAAGGGATGTATCGGCCACACCGTGCCCAAGTTAATGTGGGTTTGGATCATGGACACATTTATTCGAAATTTGGATTGAACTCAACAAAAGTTTTTGATAAGGGATGTATCGGCCCCACCGTGCCCTTGTCGGATGTGTTGTGGGCTAAAGATAATTGTTAATGTAATATTATCGACCAAGAGTTCTAAAAGTAGAATCGATTAAACGTTAGTCCACCGAGTTATATTGATAAAGGATGTATCGGCCCCACCGTGCCTAAGTCAATATGAATTTGGGTCTTGGAATCATTTATCATAGTTGGGTAGAGGTCACTATGTAAATGCTATACTTGTTTTTCCAAGTATTAATAAAACGATGAATGTTAAGTTTTCCTCTATTCCGTTATCACATTGTTCTATTTCTTTACCACTATTCATATACGATATCATTTCGTTTTGATTCAAATCTCCATTAAAACATCGTAACTAAAGACAAAATATGAATTTTCTTCTAAAGACCTCGAATGAACCATTGCTAAGGATCTCTTGTAAAGAGTATAGATTAAAGTTATTGATTATCAAACAGGTTTTTGATTCTTGACTAACACTTCTACTTACAATGGATTATTTTTCATATACTTAAGTGAATTAAGTACCTTGAAGCGATAAATTATTTTGGTAATTAGTTTTGTCAGAATTCGTAATTGACCAAAATAACGCAACCACTTCAATGAAAGTTTTAAGACTAAAACGAACAAATGAAGAGTAATCTTCATGAATTCAATTTTGCTTCTCAAAGCAAAGACTCATTGAAATGAGTGGGAGCATTCTCTTAAACCGTTAAGATGAGGACGAGGTTCAAGAAGTAAAGATTGATACAAGGTAATGTTAAAGGTAAAGTTGTTGAGAATGACGATACTAAACCTATCAATCCCGACCGATGAAGTTTCCATTGTCTTAAATGTTGGACACAAGAAAGGAAACTACCCCAAATTATTGAAGAATCAACAAGTTAGTTGTGGGACATCTAATGGGACCTTCTTCGTTAAATGTTTATTTGATTAAACATAATTTTGCTAGTATTACTTCGTCAATATTAGAAACCGGTGGTGGTTTTCATCATTATGTTTGATACATAGGATGATTAGAATATGACGACTAGCAACAATGAAGTCAAGAGATAGAGTCATTGTGTACTAAATCTAGTTTTCGGGTTTGGAGTTGTACTTAATTGTGACTATTAAGTACATAAACTCTAAATAAGAATACAATTTGTTAAAGATACAAAAGAGGTTTCACTTTTGTGACCCTATACACCATGATTTGATGTATGGCTAGCCCATCATCAAGGTGATTATATTCTAAACCAAACTAGAATAATATATCATGAAGATGATGCAAGACTCAAAATTGGTAACCCAAGATTAAACCTTAAAATTTTGGAATGATGAACGCAAAGAGTTATCGACTACTCTTGAAACCACTAGATTGTTAATGGTATATGAGTATCTTGTATTCAAAGCAAGATGTCTCGTGCCTTTTGGTTGAAAAGGAGATCGAGGTTATAAATCATTGATCCATAATAGGTTGATCATTCTCTTTTACCAACGATTTAAGTTGACGCTAATGTGTTAACTTAATAAGGTAAATAGAAAATCTTTAAAGAAGTTTAAAGAGTTAAAGAAATCACGATTTAGTCGTGATGGGATTATCAAAGTGAAGACTTTGATATAAGCCAATGGAAATGTGATCTAATATCACAAGTTAATCTCTCTTAGCACGCATTATGAAATAATGTGTGATTGGATAAGAAATCAAACGCTATTCGATATGGTTTGGGCTTCAATCAAGTTACATTGAGTTACTTGATTCTTTTGGGGATTTTATCACTTTGTCTAAATTATTTTTCCACTAAATAAAATCATATGAGATATGAAATGGTAAGGGTACCATATTTGTAAGTTTTCACAAGAAACAAATACTCATTTTTCCCTTTCAATTATCACGAGTACAACGAGTTTGTGGCTCGTGAAGCTGTCTTTCTAAAATACAAGTTTATTTTTGAAGACAGAGTGGGAGAAATTATTCAAGAGCCACAAAGAATGTTATGTGGCAAGAAACTGGTCTTTCTTGGCTACATGAGACGTTTTGTGTAAGACGTTGTTTCTTCAAAACCTAGGAGGTTAAATTCGTCACTTGTTAAAAATGATGAATTCATGCTACTTTGAAGAAAGTAAAGAGCTTATAACTTACAAAAGAAATTGTTTGATTCAAGTTGATTACTTCTGGAAACTAATCAACAAATGACTTACATAAGAGTGTTTAAGTCACAACTCAATACAAGGCTTAGAGCCATGAGAATCCGAAATAAAAGGCTTGATTAGTGACAAAGGGTTTTGCACTAATAAAGAGAGATTTCAAAGCTGGTGGCAAAGGGTTTTGCGCTAGTTGAAATGCTTAAGTCTATTTGGATCTTCTTAGGGACTGTGTTTCATTATGAAATACATAGCAAGTGAATCTAAAACCCACTTCTTCAAAAGAAAGAATGTATTCAATACATGTCATGAGTTTTATAGATTCTTGCAATCCTAAGATAATGTGAAACTTAAGAGAGGATCTTAAGTAGGACATCAATGAGTTGGAATCAACATTTTGATCATGTGATAAAACATTTCTCGATAAGTCGAGAAGTTGTGTTTATACATGGAGTTTAGTGGGAGTTACGGAAATTTTAATTAGTCCGATATGTGGATGACATATTGATCATTGAGAATGATTTAAGACTTTTGGAGTATTATAATACATCTTGAATATCCGGATTTATGAAGATAAATCCACATGATATTAGCGTCAGTAAGAAGTCTTATGTTGATAAGATTCATGACTAGTTCAATTAAATTGAACATATTTGATTGATTTCATTTGCTTCCATTTGCCGAATCAATTAAAAAGAAATGATGTATAACACTTCATATGCTTTGAGTATGATGAATTGTTTTCAAAAATCGAATTTAAGTAATCTTTACCAAGTACTATAAAGATTACCCTTAAGTGCTTGCAGAAGCATTAAGGAAGTAAAGCAAAGTGTTTATGATGCAATATTGTGTAAGGGTGTTACACAAGTGACAATTGACAATTGAGATTGCGCATGGTTTCCGACAAAACCATAATCAAAACACACTAGGATGGTTAAGATACCATTGTGGCAATGTTAATTAAGAAGTAGATTTTCTAGAATCGTTCTAGGCAATAAAGAATAATGAGAGATATTTATAACGAAAATTGAGTACACTTGCGATCATGAGATGTGCAAGAAAGATGAGTCCCGCACACTGTGAAAACAGTGGGAGCTATTCTTAGGCTAGAGGGCCTATGTCTTGATTGGATCTCGACACGTACTCGAAAAGTTTTGTAATGCAAATGTATACATTACAAAGGAAAACGAGTATGTAGTGAGGTTGAGTAAGGTACAAGAAATTGATAAAACCTACTAACCAAAACCTTCTCAAAGGCTAAACATGATGAGTCATGTCATTTCAATTGAATTGAAATGAACAACTATGTACAAGATCAAATTAGATTATAGAACATGAAATAGTAATTAGGCATTGACTATTCATATGTGATAATCGCATTTGTCGTTCGAGTTTTACTTTAAAACTCTTTTATTATACTTTGTTACATCCAAACGGGTTGTAGAGACAATTGAACCCCGTTAAAGTGAACACGGATTAGCATTGTATTCGCCCATAGTCACTTATATGAGGTGACGTCTCGAAGTGACTAGAGTGTGATGCGATTGATGGCAAGTTCAAGTGCCATAGAGTCATGTGAGATGACTAGTCGATCACATAGGCAGACTGTTAGGAACACTTTGTCGGGCAGTGACCGCTTATAGAGTTCTGGCAAATTTATAAAGCCTGGTCGTGGCGAGAGCTACTATAGTATTCTAATGAGTCAATTCTTTTGACTAAAGACTGTTCACCTAAGATGGCACAGTTTTCGATTAACTTTGATTTGTGTTACTACGACCTTCGTAAATGGGGTCAAATGGGCATATTTTGGGTTATGATGGTGTGGCTAGTCGAAGGGAATAAGTGCGATAGGAATTGTCCACCCCTTGTCGGGGTTAAAACAATATCTCAGGGCCACTCGAGGAGTAATGAACTGAAATGCGTGGCCACGCTCGGAAGGTATCCATGGTGGATAAATTCCGGTCAATCGATAATTCTCCGGATCGAGGAAACCACTCTCGATATGATCACTTGCAAGTACGACCCGAAAGACACCTTGCATTGAGTGGGAGATAGTAATAGGACAAGAGAATTGGTGACGCACACTTGTCGAGGACAAGTGGGAGATTGTTGGGAAATGTGTCCTCAACAATAGTGCGATCACATGATTTAAATATCATTATTAAATCTCATTTCAAGAATACGGAAGGGATGATACATTACATATATAGTCAACTGGTCCACACATATCGGTAATGATTGGCTGGCTAGAGTTTGACATTACTGTCGTGCGACGGTGGTGATCAGTTGATCCCTTGAGGTCACACCTAAAGGACGATTCCCTTAATTGAAAAGGTTAATTAGTTGTATACCGTCTGATTAATTAATTCCTTAAAATTGAATAATTCGATTTGTGAGAAAGAGAATATTGATATCTTACTGTAATGGGATTAAATAAGATTTATTTTAGTAATAAAATGCTTTGTTGCTAAAATTATTTATTGTTTGAGAAACAATAAAGATAAGAATGAATGGTTAATTATAATTACAAGAAGTTGTGAATTATAACTATATGACCCATTTTATTTATGTGATCAAGTATCACTAGTCAATTTGTTGTATGAAATTTAATTAATTCATGAAATGATATTTATGTGATAAATATGCATCAAATTAATTAATAACATGTAACATACTACATGTGACATATTGTGTGACAAATGACAAATTGACAAAATAAAATGGTAGTCCATTTTAAGTATATGGACCGAAAATGGAGGGTGTGTTAGTGGGTTTTGGTTGTTTTATTTTATTTGATAAAATAAACATAATGATGCCTACCTACTACTAGTCTTACACATCTTACACACCTACTATTTTTGAGAAGAGTAAAAGAAAAAGAAATGATGCCATTTTAGGCTCTAAAAACCGTGACACTCCCTCTACTAGGAGGTGAGTTGGTTCTTTTTTTTTCTAACACTACCATTCAAATTACATGCAAAATGTTCATGTAGAATTTCCTCTCTTCTCTCTCTTCCATCTTCATCAAAAGGATGAGATTTTAATCTAAATTGTTCATATAAATTACTAAGATTACTAGAAGTAGTATATGAGTATTAGTAATAGATTTTAAGGTAAACTACATTGCAAACATCTAGTACATGTTTATTTGTGGGTTTAAGGGATTGTCTTGGGTGCAACTAATTGGAGGGCTTCTAATTTGTAGTCAAGAATGTTCATCCATTAATGGAAAGCTCAAGAACTAACAAGAAGGAGATCTTGTTAGTGCCCAATATGACCGAAATCATTATGGTGAGAAAATGTTTTCTTATCTTCTTTTATTAATGTTTGCATGCATAAAATCCATGTTTAATTTTATGACAAATTAGTTTAAACATATATGAGTATGTTAGTATGTATATAGATCTACATTTCCTTCAAAATCCTCCACCACAAATGGCTCTTAGAGATCATAACCGGCCCAACCATAATGATTCATGCAACCCCATCAATTTTGGCATCTTGGCCCCAAACAACTTTGAAATGCATCCCGCCCAAGTCGGGTTAGTTGAGAAGGACTTGTTTGGGGGACATATTGAAGAGGATGCCCATGCTCACCTCCGGAAGTTTAAAAGGAAAGTTTCAATGATGTAGAAGAATGGGGTGTCCAAAGACACTTTGAGAATGATGTTGTTCCCGTTTTCTTTAACGTGAAAGGCGGACCGATGGTTGAAAATTCACCCACCGGATACTTTCACGATATGGGATGACTTAGCTAAGGCATTCATGGCCAAATACTACCGTTCATCAAAGACCGCCATGCTCCGTAACGAGATTCACACATTTCAACAAGAAGACGGGGAATCTTTAGGTAAAGCTTGGGACCAATACCAAGACTTGATTGCAAGTTGTCCCCATCATGGAATACCGGAATGGTATATTACTCAAACATTCTTTCAAACTTTGCTACCAAGGACTAAGGAAATGGTAAATGCCTCTGCGGGGGGAGGATTTGATCATTTGAGTGATGAGGAAGGTATGACATTGATCAAGAAGATGGTGGATTCGGAAGCAAATTATGGGTCTAGAGGAAACATGCTAAGAAGGAATGGGAAGTTTCCTAAGGAAAACTCCTCCAACTCCGAGACAAATGCCAAGATCGATTTGCTCACAAAGCAATTTGAGAAGTTTCAAAGAAATCAAGTAAACCAAGCCGCGACCTCACATGGGCCACCCATGGAGGAAGTGGTTCAAGGTTCAAGTTGTGAGCTTTGTGGAGGGAGTGGTCATACATATGAATTGTGTGCCAACAATTACAATGGTGCCTATGAAGAGAATGCTGAAGAGGTTAACGCTTTTCAAAGTTTTAACAACAATCCTAGACCACCAAGGCCACCCTACAACAACCCAAACGTCTACAATCCAAATACCAATTTCTACCACCCCGGTTTAAAGAACCACCCCAACTTTAGTTACAAAAGCACCAATGTTCAAAACCCCCAACATCTCCAATCACAAGCCCAAAACAATCCACCCGGTTTTGCTCAACCAAGGGGAATTTTCCCCAACCCAAGAAACAATCCCGGAAATCAAATCCAATGGTCAAGCAACAATCAAACCCAAAACTATGGCAACCAACAACAAGGATACCAAGATTTTGGTGGAAACTAAAGCAACCAAGGGTTTTACCAAGGGAGTCAAGTGAACCAAGCAAACCAAGGATTTGGGCAAGGGTATGTTCAAGGGTTTCAAGAACAAGGTCAAGGATCAAACTTCAACAACAATGGTCCTAGAGCTAACTTCCAAGGGGGACAAAGCAACAACAACCAAAGTTCCAACAATCGGTATGACTATGGGTTCCCTTTACCCATAGCCAACCAACCTTACCAAGAACCCCAAGGAGAGCTCCCTCAAAATGAGCTCTTGAAGATGATAAAGGGCATGCAACTCCAACATAGTCAAGAGATGGCTAACTTTGCCAAGGCAACCCAACAAGAACAAGCAAACTTGAGGGCTACCTTCCTTAAAGACATGAGGGAAATGGAGTCAAGGATGGCCTCTCATGCTATGGCTAACCCTCAAAGGCCGCCCGATGGTCTATTGGCCCAAGGACAAAGCTCCAAGGATGCCTCAAATAGCCACCATGCTCATGCGGTAGTGTTGAGGAGCGGTGTAGAGCTTGAGGACCCTTACAAAGATCTTGAGGATGAAGTTGAAGAAGATCCCAAGGGGGATGAGTTGGAAATGAATGGTGAAGAGGAAATCTCACCCATTGAACCATCGGGTAAAGCTAGTGAAGACAAGAAAAGGGAAGAAAGTTTGTGAAGATTCGTCAAGAAGTGGAATTCAAGTGGATAGGGATGTTGATGGATATGTGGAAGACCTCCCTTATGAGGAGGAAGTTATTAAAGAAGTACCTTTGCAACGCTCTAAAAAGGTAACAAAGAATTCGGATCCTCCAAAGGTATCTTCCAATTCTCAACTTGTTCCTCAAATCCCTTACCCTTCAAGAGCCATAAAGAGTAGGGAAAACCTTAAGTATTCCAAGTTTTGTGATATGCTTGAGAAACTTGAGGTTACCCTACCCTTTACGGAGGTGATTATGAACATGCCAACCTACTCAAAATTTTTGAAAGATATTTTGACAAAGAAAAGAGTCTTGGGTGACCAAGAAATAGTGGCTATGGAAGAGGCATGTAGTGCTCATATCCTTAATAAAATGCCTCCTAAACTTGGTGACCCGGGAAGCTTTTCAATCCCATGTGTAGTTGGTGGTGTTCCTATATCAAGAGCTCTTTGTGATTTGGGAGCAAGTGTGAGGGTTATTCCTTTGAAAGTTGCAAAAAGGATTGGCATTCAAGCCCTTGTCCCCACCACTATGACTCTCCAATTGGCGGATAGGTCCGTCAAGCGCCCTATGGGGGTGCTTGAAGACGTACCCGTCAAAGTTGGTTAGCTTTTGATTCCCACCGATTTTGTTGTCCTCGATATTCCGGAGAATAGCCACACCCCCATCATCCTAGGTAGGCCATTTTTGGCTACCGGAGGAGTTCTCATAGATGTGAAGAATGGGAGGCTAACCTTCCAAATCGAGGGCAATAATGTCGAGTTTAACCTACCTAGTTTGATGAAAGGACCGAAGATGGAAAGGTTGAGCACGATTGAGTTGGTAGATGAAGTGGTACAAGAGGTAGCCCGTGAAGAAGCGGAGATGGAAGAAGTTTTTCAAATCTCCTTGCACGATGAGGCCATCAAGGAGGACCATGAAGTCGATGAGGAACTATTGAAGAAAGTGGAGGGATTTCTCCCTCCAAAGGTACAACTCAAAACTCTTCCTCCCTCCCTCAAGTATTCTTTTCTTGATGAGGGAGAGGCTTTCCCGGTGATAATTAATGCTAACCTAAGTGAGCCCCAAGAAAAGAGGCTTTTGCAAATCTTGAAAAATCATAGAGGGGCACTTGGGTATAACATTGACGACATCAAGGGCTTAAGTCCGAGTTTGTGCATGCACAAAATAGTTTTGGAAGAGGGGAGTAAACCCAAGGTTGACGGTCTTAGGCAGATTAACCCAAAGATGGCCGAAGTGGTAAAAAGTGAAGTGTTGAAACTTCTAGAGGCCGGTATTATATACCAAATAACCGATAGTAAATGGGTTAGTCCGGTTCACGTGGTACCAAAGAAAGGGAGGGTGCAAATGGTTGAACAAGAGGATGGCACCACCCTACCTACTAGACCCGTGACCGGGTGGCGAATGTGTATTGACTATCGCAAGCTCAATGCCGCCACCCTAAAAGACCACTTCCCGATTCCCTTCATTGACCAAATGCTAGAAAGGCTTGCGGGCCATGCATACTATTGCTTCTTAGACGGTTATTCCGGGTTTTTCCAAGTTCCCATCCACCCGGATGACCAAGAGAAGACGACCTTCACTTGCCCAATATGAGTTTATGCCTACCGTAGGATGCCATTCGGGCTTTGTAATGCGCCCGACACCTTTCAAAGGTGCATGATGGCAATCTTTTCGGACTTTCTAGAGAAAAGCATGGAGGTCTTCATGGACGACTTTAGTGTCCATGGAGACTCATTCGATCATGGTCTTGAGAACTTGACTAGTGTGTTGAAGAGATGTGAGGAGCACAACCTCGTCCTTAATTGGGAAAAATGCCATTTTATGGTAGAGAAAGGGGTTGTACTCGGTCACATTGTCTATAGTAGGGGTATTGAAGTCGATGGTGCTAAGGTTGCCGTTATAGAGAACTTGTCACCTCCTTCCAATGTTAAGGGAGTGAGAAGTTTTCTAGGCCACGCCGGATTCTATAGGCGTTTCATCAAAGATTTTTCAAAGATAGCAAAACCATTGACCTCATTACTCCTTAAAGATGCCCCCTTTGTGTTTAATGAATCTTGTCTTGAGGCTTTTCATAGGTTGAAGAACGCATTGGTGACGGCTCCCATAATCCGGGACCGGATTGGAGCCTTCCTTTCGAGATAATGTGTGATGCTTCGGACTTCGCGGTTGGAGCGGTGCTTGGGCAAGTGGTGGATAGAAAGCATCATGTGATCTATTACATAAGCAAGACCCTTGACCCAACACAATGTGGCTAAGCTACAACCGAAAAGGAGATGCTAGCTATTGTTCATGCCGTTGAAAAGTTTCGGCAATACCTTGTTGGGTCTAAGGTGGTGGTTTACTCCGATCACACCGCCTTGAGACAATTGATGGTTAAGAAAGATGCAAAACCCCGACTCTTGAGATGGGTCCTACTTCTCCAAGAATTTGATTTAGAGATTAAGGATAAGGCCGGATCGGAAAATGTTGTAGCCGATCACCTATCAAGATTGACCGTTGAAGATCATGGGATACAAGACAAGAGTGGACCCATAAATGAATGGTTACGGGATGATGGGCTCATGGAAGTTGGCATCAAAGCCCCTTGGTTTGCGAATCTTGTAAACTACATTGTGAGTGGTTTCTTGCCGGATGAAATGGAACAAAGAGAAAGGCGGAAGTTGAGGAATGATGCTAAAAGATACTTTTGGAATGACCCACATTTGTTCCGCAAGTGTGGGGATGGAATGTTCCGGAGATGTGTTTCAAGAGAGGAGGGCTTGGAGATTGTCGACCAAGTCCACAATTCCGCCTATGGGGGACACTTGGCCACCTCTAGGACCATTGCCAAGATCCTCCAAGGTGGGTTTTATTGGCCCTCCATGTTCAAAGACATCCACTACTTGGTTAAATCTTGTGATGCTTGCCAAAGGGTTGGGAACATTGGGAAGAGGAGTGAAATGCCCTTGACTAATATATTGGAAATTGAGCTTTTTGATTGTTGGGGGCATAGACTTCATGGGACCCTTTCCCAACTCTTGTGGAAACGAATACATCTTGGTCGCGGTGGATTATGTTTCCAAATGGATTGAAGCGGTAGCCGCCCCCACCAATGATAGCAAGGTTGTGATGAAGCTTTTCAAAGGCACGATTTTCCCAAGGTTCGGAACACCAAGAGTAGTCATAAGTGATGGCGGATCTCATTTTTGCAAAAGTACTTTCAAAGCTCTACTTGAATCACATGGTGTGCGGCATAAAACCGCCCTTGCCTACCACCCTCAAACTAGTGGGCAAGTGGAGGTTTCTAACCGCCAAATTAAAGCCATTTTAGAGAAAGTCACAAACAAGAGCCGGAAAGATTGGTCCCAAAAGCTCCCGGATGTCTTATGGGCATTGAGAACCGCCTTCAAGACACCCCTTGGCACCACCCCATATAAGCTTGTGTACGGGAAAGCTTGTCACTTGCCGGTTGAGCTAGAACACAAGGCTTGGTGGGCTCTTAAAGAAATGAATTTTGACTTTGATGCCGCCGGAGAAATACGTTTTCTCCAAATGAATGAGCTTGAGGAATTGAGATTGGAGGCTTATGAGAGCTCCAAAATCTATAAAGACCAAACGAAGAAATGGCATGATGGCAAGATCATGAAGAAAGAGATAAGTGTTGGAGACCTCGTTCTCCTTTTCAATTCCAAGATCAAGGTATTTCCGGGCAAGCTCAAATCAAGGTGGTCGGGACCCTTTAAAGTGATGAAGATATTCCCCTATGGTGCCTTTGAGCTTTGGAGCGAGGAAGGAGGTACCTTTCGGGTCAATGGTCAAAGAATCAAGCGCTACTATGACGGTGACAACAAAGGTCCAATTGAAGTGCTCTATCTCGGGGAACCCCTCCCCGAAGAGAGGGCAAATTGAAAACCTTGAAAGTGATTTGGTTTGGTGGAGTTCCTCAAGAACCACCACTTGTACAAAGCATGCATTCTAGGTAGATAGTGAGAGATTTGGAACCATACTTTGTCAAATTTGGATTGGTGACGGAGGTCACATTTGAAGAAAACAAGCTTTATTTTCGTTGACCCGAAATCCCGACATGATGCGTCAGCGTAGATGTGGAAAACACGAATCCAGAGGTCAACGAAAAAGCTCGAATTACGAGTTAAAGAAAAATTGAGCAAGTTGAAGGAAAACAAGTGAAAAAGAGCTGAGTGTAGTGCCCTGCCGGTAGGCCGGCAGCCGGTGCCTTTACCGGTAGCGAGGCCAAATTAATTTGTTGAAAATTGAAGGAATGTTGTGTTCTGCCGGTAGGCCGGCAGCCGGCTCACCGGCATGACACACCTGTAAAAGATGAAAAATGAAGAATTTATGCTGTGAAGTGTGTTCTACCGGCAGGCCGGCAGCCGGCCCACCGGCTGGACACACCTGATGGCTTGAAGAAAAAGTCGAAAACTTGGTAAAGAGGAGTACTCTGCCGGGAGGCCGGCAGCCGGCTCACCGGCAGAGCACTCATAGCAAAATGTTGGGAAGTAGATTTTATGAGTGGAGTGGTGTTCTGACGATAGGCCGGCAGCCGGCTCACCGGCAGGACACACCTGGTAGAGGGAAATTTCAATTGAGGGGAGTGTTCTACCGGTGGACCGGCAGCCGGTCCGTCCACCGGTAGCGAGGTCAAAATTCTTGAGGAAAATTTCGCAAAAATTGAAAAACATGAAGGGGTGCTCAGCCGGCGGACCGGCTGCCGGTTCACTTACCGGCACAACGCACCCATCAGACCAAATTAAAACCTCACGACACAATTCATTCCTCATTCTTTCTTCATTCTTCCTCCTTCATTTCCTCCTCATTTTCCCCCCCTTTTCAACCCTAACTCCCTCAAATCTCCACCAAACTTCCCCCTACCTTCACCAATCTCCTCTAATCTTCACAATGTCGGGAAGAAGGACTAGAGCGGATGTTGCAAGGGACCAAGCGGAGTTGATTGCTCGAGCCGCCAATGACACAAATCCCAACTCGGATTTTCCTACGGTTGAGTTTGCCACCCAAACTCAAAAGGGTAAGTTTATTCTATTTAAAAATCGTCCCCTAACCCCCACTAAGTTTTTACATCATCCATCCTTGTCGGCCCTAGGGTTAGCTAGGGAGACGGAAGCTCTCTTTACGGGGTGTGGCATGAGGGAAATATTTACAATGCATGAATATACTTACTCTCGTATCACTTGAAAATTTTTGAGTAGTTTGCGGATTACAAAACACCGACAAACGAATTTGGTGGCTACCCTTAGTTTCCGCCTTATGAACCGGGAGCACAATATTAAGTTGGGTCGGTTGGCTAGCATGTTTGGGTTGGAAAATGCACCATCACATAACCCACCCACTGATTTTCATTATTCCCGAGTGTGGAAGGCGATTTCGGGCATAGAGGATAAAGTTGGGGTGAAAAGGCCCGCAATTAGTTGCCACAACCCCGTCATTCGGGTGTGGCATAGATGTATGGGATGCACCATTCTTGCGGTGGATGAGCCGTGGGTTTTTCGGACCAACGAACTTGAAATTTTGGGGTCCTACTTGTTTACAAAACCCACCGCCTTTAGAATTAATGTGGCTCACCACCTTGCCATTCATTTGTCAAAGATTTCAAGTTCTCCGGGGCAAAAAGTCCCAATACATGTGGGTGGCATCATCACCCGGATTGCCCGAAATTTAGACCGTCCGGTAGACCTTTCTACCATGAATTACTTGCCTGGAGACACTTATTTAACCAAGCATTACTTGACCACCAAGCTTGAGTGGCTCAAAGTGAACCCCCTTGACGGCCATGAGTATTGGCAAATAAGTTACAAGAATTCTATCCGGCTTCCCAATGTCACCGCCAACAAAATTGAGAAAGATAAGGAAGATTACCTCCTCCCGATTGAAGCGGAGGCATCCTCGGAACAACCCCCCCTAATGTTCCACGTGTATATTCACGGGACCGTCGAGTGGACACTCCTTCCTCCCTCCAATACCAAATGCCTCAAACTCATCAACCTCCACCGTGGCAATTTCAACAAGGTGAGGGGTCTTCCTCGAGCCAACCTTCCTATCCTCCCTTACCACCTTCTCTTACCGAGTGGATGGAGAGGATGGATATTGCCTCGGCCAAGGCCGCTAGTGAGAGGGATATTATGGGGCGGAAATTGGACCGTATTTACTATGATCAAGCCACCGGTACGTACCCGATCTACGACGACTTTTGTAGACGGGATTACGTGCCCTTTGATGCCCCTCACCCTTCCTACTTTGCATGGCCCGATGGGAACTACCCGATAGCGGATGGGTTGATGGTCCACGGAGGTCTTAACCTCCAACCGGACTACTTTTCCGCCCCTATCTTTCCACCGGAGGGGCATAACGCCCATTGGGTAGGGGGCGTTCGGCCCTACTTTGCTAGTGATGTGGGTGCTTCGGGGTCCGGTGGGGCCTTTATGGGAGATGCTACTACGGGAGGTGATGGCGGTGTGATGAACATGAGTGGAGACTTCACCGGAGGTCTCATGGGCGGCGGTAGTGGAGGTAACTTCACCTTCAACTCCGATGACTTGATTCACGGCTCCGAGTTTAGTACCGGAGATAATGATGATGATGATGAGATGGACTCATAGTCCCGAGAGGCCGAGTTGGCGGCCCAATCTCCTCCCTTTTCAATCCAAAATGACAAGTATGACCTCTTCCCTTAATCCAAATTCTCTCATTCATGTTTAATTTTTCGCATGCATTTAGTTAGAAATTCACTTAGTTGCATTCATATAGGATTGCATTAGATTTCAAATTTGTAATATATTGTCACATTTAGTTATTGCATTCATATAGTATAGCTTGCATTGTATTTCAATATTGCATATAGGTTAGATCATGCATTGCATGCTTATTTGAAAAAAACCACTAAAAATTTGAAAAATCAAAAATCACCAAAAACACGTATTTCATTTTCGAATTTCCTCCACATATTTATTTCCATTGAAATATGTAAATAAATAAGTGTGGGGAGGAAATTCCACCAATTTAAAAATACAAAAACATGTTTTTTCTTTTCAAATATTTAAAAATCCAAAAACAAGTTCTTTTAATTTTCCAACTTGCCCTACCATGTAAATGAATAAGTGTGGGGAGGGCCTTAAAAAAAAAACTCAAAAATATGTTATTTCTATTTTCAAAAATTTCAAAAATACAAAAATATGTTCCTTTCTTTTACCTATTCTCTCC
The DNA here is from genome assembly GCF_048544455.1 of Silene latifolia. Lineage (NCBI taxonomy): Eukaryota > Viridiplantae > Streptophyta > Magnoliopsida > Caryophyllales > Caryophyllaceae > Silene > Silene latifolia. The sequence goes on along the minus strand of NW_027413216.1, from coordinate 100,916 downwards.
CTAGACTTGTTCCCTTGGAGACTTACTCGGGGACGAGTAATGTTTAAGTGTGGGGAGGGAAATATCCACTTTGTGAATATTTGTTTATATTTGTATATACCTTTAAATTTGATAAAAATTCAAAAAAATGCCTAAAAATTGAAAAATTTCAAAAATTACAAAAACATTGCATTGTATATATATGTTGTTTGTTGGCTAACCTTTGGCATAGACATCGACCATTCGAGTAAAAAAGGAGCTAGAAGACGCTTGGTAAACTCATTCTAATCTCTTACTCCTTTACCGTTCTTTCTTTTTATCTCTTGAATATATGAAGGAGAATGGGATTTTGTGCCTTGGATGTTCCCTTGGGGAACTTGTGGATTGTTGGTGTTGATGTGTTGCTAGGATTAGTCAAAGTTGTTGCATGTTTACCTTGTGTTCAATTTCGATTCTCGCGTGCATATGTTCTTGTATATATATGTTTGTTTTTAAAGTTTCACATCCGTTTGTATATAAATGTTTTGCATGAATGTGGTCTAGGAAAGGAACCAAGTACCCCCGTGATGAGTTATGCGTCCAATTGTGCCTTTCCCCTCCCCGTGACTCGCACCCGTGACCTCTTAGTTAGCCGAGGGAAGCGGGCTTGACCAATGAGTTTGGACCGACCTTGTGAGACCTAGGGCCGTAGGCTAGACCTAAGGCTCGACTTAGCTACTCAAAGGTAAGGGTAGAGCCTCCTAGGGTGGGTACATTCATACCCCGCCCTCATCTAGGTTTGAGAGTAGGCCTCCTCACGAGGCGTGTCACATCAAGACGCATAAGTGTGTCGTTTTGTCCTTAGACCGTGAAATTGCATTACATTTTGTGCACGTGATATGAAGGAAAATCAGTTTGTATGAACCTCACATAGCCAAATAGCCTTGTTTTGTCCCTTTCATTATTTCCCTTTTTGTTTCACCCCCTTTGAGCTTTAGCCTTTTCATTTGGCAAACCCACCAAAATAGCTACATCCCATAACCACCCTTCCTTAATCAAGAATTGGTCGGTCTTGTAGTTGTGTTGTAGGAGGTGATTTGGGTCTTGATGGTGGATAGTGTACATGTCCACTCGGGTCGGAATTCGGTGTATATTTGGCATTGTATATAAATAAGAGGTTTTGAAAAAGAAATGAAAAATAAAATAGAAAAGTGAAAATGTTGTGGAAAATAAAAAAAAAATCAAGTCGTGCATGTTGTATATTTTTGTTGTCAAGAAAACAAAAAGGTGAGCAACACCCCTCCTCATCATTAAACGGGGTACAAAAAGCCGTTGCTAAATAAAAGGGCATATTGATGTTTTTCCAAAATGAGTCGGGTTTACACATTTTTTGCATGGTTTGGGAAACCGAGCCTTTGTTACGGTGTAGACGTTACCATTTGTTGAAATAAGAGGAGTACTTTCAAAGTTTTTCCAATTTGAGTTGGGTTTATGCATTTTTTGCATAGTTTGGGTGATCCTTGCTATGTTAGGGAATAAACGTGTCTCATGTGTTGCAATAAGAAACGGGTTATGATGTGTCGGCAATTCTTGATTTGAACTCCACATATCCAAACGGTGCTTGCACCAATCCCGTTTTGACCTACTCCCTCGCCCCGTTACAACCTTTGCTTCATATCGTGTGCACTTTACTTTTGTTTGCATTTCGTTGGACATAGAACGATCTTACACATTAGATTGCGGGCACGTTTTCGCTAGTCGAGTTAGGAGAGTGATTTTGGTTACTTTTTGCACGAAAATCACCTTGTTCTTTCATTGAGTGACGAGTGAAGACCGCGAGGATGTCGTTGCCTAGGTCCCCTTAGTCATGGGCCCGTTGGTTGAATCTCGTGTCGGTTCGGTAATTCTCTGCGGACTTGCCTACTTCTCCTTTCCCCGCTCTTGAATGTGTTTCTTGAGCATTGGTCACACGAGGGTTGCTTGAGTCTTGCTTAGGGGGTTGGCACCTCCATTGGAACTTCTGAGACGGTACTCCCGACCACGACCACGTTTAGTTGCTTGAAAATTCGGCCACTTAGATGAGTAAAGTGGACCATTTTGTTAGATGCATTCTATTGTTTGGTTACATGCTTTCATGATAGTTGCATCGCATTTTTGTAGCAAGACCCAACTTGCCTTGCAATAGGGCACTTTTCCCTCATGAGTGTCAAATTGTAAGTTGAAGGGGCATTGAGTGCGCTAATACTCGATCGGCTTAGGTAGTAGCTTAGTTAAGTGATGCTTATATTGTGCACTCACTCTCCATATCTATTATAGTAGGGACTTGTACATTGATTTTGGACTTACTCGAGGACGAGTAAGGTTTAAGTGTGGGGAGGTTTGATATATGATTTATTTACACCTAATTTCACTCATTCTTTTATGCATTCCGACTCAAATCGAGTCGGTTTCGTGTGCCTTTCCTTGCATTTTGTGCCCAATCCCCGTACTTGTTATTTTGTGTATCCCTTTGCAGGAACCGAGTCGAGTATAGAGGAATTGGGGGCAAGAAAGGGCATTCCAATGCCTTTACATGAAGAAGAGGTGAAAAATGCTGAACGTTGTGTTCTCACGGAGAGACTAGGCGGTCCGTCAACCACCGGCAACACGTCCCACAGACTTGCCAAAGAAAATGAAGAAATGACCTGAGTGTTGTGTTACGCGCGGGCAGGGCGGCACCCCCACCGTAGAACACAAAGCCTGAATTAAATTGAATTGGAAGAGAAAAAGAGGCTTGACCTCGCTACGGTTGAGGCACCGTGGCGGTCCACCGGCAAGACGCAACATCAAAGGATTTTGAAGACTATGAAGGTAGTGTTCTGCCGGCAGGCCGGCAGCTGGTCCACCGGCAGAACACACTTGCCAGCTAAAATTCCAAAGTTGAAGCATTTTGACCGCCCTGCCGGTAGGAGCGCCGGCAGCCGGTCCACTGGCAGAACCCACCAGCTGACGAGATTGGGCTTTTCTCCTCTTTACTCCTCTTTTCTTCTTAATCTTGGGCAAGACTATAAATACCACCTCCTTAAACCCTTTGTACACACAACCCTAGATCTGAAAACTTTCCATATTTATTGTAATCTTTCCTTAATCAAGCCTTAATCTTTCCTTAATAATTATTAATTACTTAGTAAAATTAGTTAGTATTAGTAAGAATCAATTGTTTACACTTGGTTTTTGAAGATTGTATTGGGGGATTTTGAAGGTTTTCCTTCTTATTATTCAATCAAGCAATCACCTTTACTTGTGTTGGTATATCTCCTCTCTTATTTACTTGTTAATCATTTGTTTACATTTTGTTTTTGTCTCTTATAATTGCTATAATCATCTCCATGTTTTCTCTTTATGTTATTTGTTCTTCTCCTCTTATTAGCATGATTAACTCCAACATGAGTGAGTAGTTACCCTTCTAGGGTTTAGGGGGAGCCTAAATAGGATTAGTGGGCATGATTAGTTGATAAGTTTTGAGTGTTTGGTGTAGAAATTTGTCTTTCTTAGCATTGCATACAAGGTGTTTGACGAATTGTGTGAGTGAAAGCTTGTGTCTTTTTGTCTTAATAACTTAATTCCTCCTTTGAATGAAAATTTGTTGGTGGTCTTGTTGCATGTTTTGAAATAGTTGTTGCTCAACGAAAGTTGGTAACCGCCTCTAGGACGAACCCTCACCTTAGACTATTTTATCGACTTGTCGCCCTTAGTTCATTTAGGTGACCCCGAAGACCCTAGTCTCTTAATCAATCGTATTCATCTTCATTCAATCGTTTATTTAGTTGCTCTAGTAGTTAAAATCAAAACCCTTTTCCTTCATTTTTGACTAGACTTGACTCTTAGTTAGGCTAAGTGGAAACCCCCGCCGTCTTCGTGTTCGACCCCGATTTACAACTAAATTGGGTTATTATTGTTGGTGGTAAGTGTGTTGACCCCACCGTTGAAAACTTACCCATCATGACCTTACCACCATTGAGTTGCTCAAAGGATGTGCTTTTTCCATACAAAACTTATTTAATACCTTTTCCGTGTATACTGTTTGATGCACAAAAATTCCACTATTTAAATGTTCAATTTGTAAACCCAAACAAAATTTTGTCTTTCCAAGATCCTTCATTTCGAATTCTTTCTTTAAATATTCAACTGTTACCGGAATCTCTGCAGGAGTCCCGATTATATTTGAATTATCAACATACACTGCAATTATAACAAATCCGGATCCAAATCTCTTTATAAAAATGCATGGGCTAATATGATCATTCTTATAGCCTTCTTTCAATAGGTATTCACTGAGGCGGTTATACCACATGCGTCCGGATTGTTTCAATCCATATAGAGATCTATTCAATCTGATAGAGAACTATTCTCGAGAACCATGCTTTGTTGCTTCGGGCAACTTAAATCCTTCTGGTAGTCTCATATAAATATCAGTATCCAGTGGGCCATACAAGTAAGTTGTGACTACGTCCATCAAATGTAAGTCAAGACCTTCTCTTATTGCCAGACTAATAAGAAATCTAAAAGTAGTTGCATCCACCACAGGAGAATATCTCTCCTCATAATCAATACCAGGTCTTTGTGAAAACCCTTGTGCAACTAATCGAGCTTTATATCTCACAATTTTGCCATTTTCATTTCTTTTCCGCACAAAGACCCATTTGTATCCCACTGGCTTTACACCTTCAGGTGTTCGGGCTACTTGTCCAAATACTTTTCTCTTTTCAAGAGATTTCAATTCGGATTCAATTGCTTCTTTCCATTTTGGCCAATCATCTCTTTGTCTACAAATTTCAATGGACTTTGGTTCATGATCCTCTTCATTTTTCATAACATCTAGTGCAACGTTGCATGCGAAAATATCATCGACGTCTATTTCATTACGATTCCAAATAATTCAAGACATGATATAATTTATTGAGATCTCTTCATTTTCAGTCATGTCTAAAGTCTCTTCTGGAGGTTTTTGTATATATATTACATCCTCGATGTGACCATCATCATTCTTTGCTCCTTTTCTTTTTCTAGGATTTTTATCCTTGGAACCAGTTGGTCTTCCACGCTTCTGGCGTGTACTAGACTCATTAGCAATTTTAGTTTGTCCTTCCGGGACCTCAATTTTAAATGGAGCATTTACAGGTGGTATATGTGACTTAGTCACTCTTTTTGGGTCAGTAAAAGCATCTGGCAATTGATTTGCTAATCTTTGTAAATGAATTATCTTTTGAACTTCTAGTTCACATTCTTTTGTACGAGGATCAAGATGAGATACTGATAATTCATGCCATTTTATTTCTTTTTCCAGTTGTTTATTTTCTCCCCCTAAGGATGGAAAAACTGACTCGTTAAATTGACAATCTGCAAAACGAGCCGTAAATAAATCACCCGTGGTTGGCTCAAGATATTTTATTATTGACGGGGATTCAAATCCTACATATATTCTCAATCTTCTTTGAGGACCCATTTTGGTCCGTTGTGGTGGAGCGATAGGGACATAAACTGCACATTCAAAAATTCTAAGGTGAGAAATATTTGGTTCCTGACCAAAAACCAATTGAAATGGGGAGAACTTATGATAACTTGTTGGCTTGATGCGAATTAGTGCTGCTGCATGTAGTATTGCGTTTCCCCAAGCAGAGATAGGGAGTTTAGATTTCATACGTAATGGTCTAGCAAATTAGCTGAAGTCGTTTAATTAACGATTCTGCAAGACCGTTTTGTGTGTCAACACGTGCTACAGGATGTTCAACATTTATTCCAATTGACATGCAGTAATCATTGAAAGCTTGAGATGTAAACTCACCGGCATTATCAAGAGGAATAGTCTTAATTGGATTATATGGAAAATGTGCTCGTAATTTTATCAATTGAGCAAGTAATCTCGCAAATGCGAGGTTGCGAGTTGATAACAAAGATATGTGTGACCATCTAGTCGATGCATCGATGGAAACACTAAAATATCTAAATGGTCCACATGGGGGGTGTATTGGTCCACATATATCCCCTTGTATACGTTCCAGAAAATTGATAGATTCATAATTTATCTTAACTGGTGATGGACGAAGTATCAACTTACCTTGTGAACAAGCAGCACAAGGAAAATTATTAGGAAGAGACTGCTGGCTCTTTAGTGAATGTCCACAAGAATTTTTCATAATTATTCGCATCATTACCGAGCCGGGATGGCTTAATCGGTCATGACAAATTATTAGGTTATCACTAAACTTCTGGTTTAGTGTAATATGTGTTTCAATTGTATTAATTTTCGTATAGTATAAGCCACTGGAGAATGTAGGCAATTTGACCAGTATATGTTTCCCATTTTGGGATGTACTTGTAATTTGAAGGAATTCAGTATCTCCTTCATTATTTGTCTTAATATGATAGCCATTATTGCGTATATCTTTAAAACTTAATAAATTCCTTTGAGACATTGGAGAATATAATGCGTCAATAATATCAATTTTCGTTCCCCAAGGCAATAATATATTGGCTCTTCCGGAGCCTTCAATAATATTTGTACTACCAGATATAGTACCCACGCTAGTCCTTCTTATCACTAAATGAGAAAAATATTTCTTATTCTTAAGTATAATGTGAGTTGTTGCACTGTCGGCAAGACATATTTCTTCACCATTGATTCCAAACTGAACTTGGAGGGTATTCACATTCTTCACGAAAATAAAATAAATGTCACAATATTAAAACATATTTCATAAAATAACAATATATAAATTTGATAGAAAAAAAAATAAAAAATAAACTCATATAACATAATGTCTTTGATAACATGTGAAATTTTATTATGTGATCATAATTATTATAAGATAGAAATTTTATTGGAAAAACAACCCGTATTATTTAGAGCTATTATTTTATTGATATTATAAGTTACTATCGCAACTTAATTACTCCCTTCCGAGATAGTGAGGAAATCATCAACTTCTAGGTGTGTCGCACCACCAAAATCAAAATCAAAATCACCATCAACATCTTCAAATAGAAGATTTGTCTCAACATTTTTTCCTTTCTGTTTCAATGATAGTTGATAAAGATCAACAAGATGGTTTGGCGTGCGACATAAGCGAGTCCAGTGACCTTTTCCTCCACAACGATGGCATATATTGGTCATATTTTCATTTTTATCTTTCTCGCTTTTGCCATCTTTACGATCCCACTTCTGGTGGGAATGCGTTTTATTAAAAGAGCCTCCACGACCTTTGCCATACTTACCAATTCCACGTCCACGGCCTCGGCCACGGCATTGTCCACGGCCACCATTTCTCGTATAACTGTTAGCATTGGATTTATTTTCATTACGAGATGTCACATTCACTTCAGGGAATGGAACCGAGCCAGTAGGACGTGATTCATGATTTTTCATCAACAACTCGTTGTTTAGCTCAGCCACCAAAAGACAAGATATAAGTTCAGAATACTTTTTGAAACCTTTTTCTCGGTATTGTGTTTGCAAGACAATATTATTTGCATGAAAATTGGAGCATGTTTTTTCTAACATGTCTTTGTCAATTATTTTCTCTCCACATAATCTAAGTTGAGAACTGATTCTGAACATGGCTGAATTGTATTCGCTGACAGATTTAAAAGCTTGGAGTCTCAAATGCATACAATCATATCGAGCTTTTGGTAGTATTACAGTTTTCTGGTGGTCGTACCTTTCCTTTAGATCGTTCCAAAGAATTTGTGGATCTTTAACTATTAAATACTCAAGTTTAAGTCCATCATGGAGGTGATGGCGAAGAAATATCATAGCCTTAGCTTTGTCTTGACTTGTGGACTTGTTTCCGTCCTTAATCGTTTCACCTAGACCTTTTGCATCTAGGTGGATTTTAGCATCTAAAACCCATGATAAATATTTTTTTCCAGCAATATCAAGAGCCTCAAACTCAAGTTTTGCAATGTTCGACATAATGCACTATGGAAGATAATAAAATTATAAATTAGGTATCATATATCATCTAAAAATTAAAAAAACGATAATACAAAAATAAGGGGTATAAAACTAAATTGGATGAGAAATATGGTTATCAAGTTTCTACTTAAAGTTATAATTTTCTATGCATGAGAAAAATTAAACTAGATAATAGATTTCCATTCCTTATTTCATTATAATGTTATCTTATTAATGAACTTAAGTGAGAAAATACACAAAGTTTGATAACTCTCATTGTATTAAACTTTTCTTAATTGTTTCATTCCATTTATTAGACAACATATTTTAATTCATAAGCAAAAATATTTTAGGGTAGAATAAATTTTATATTAGAATATCAGATATACTCTTAGGTGTATGTCCAATATAATGTTTAATTCATGCAACTGATCAACTTTATGCATAAATTAACTTATAAAAAAAAATAGATAAAAGAGCTTAATAATAAATTCGTTAGTAATTATAAAATCAATAAGAGAAAATAAGAATTTGCAGAGGTAAAGATCCTATCAAACCAATTTATATATTTTTCTGTTGTTGACTCAATTACCTTAGTTGATTAGAGCTTGGTGCTGATAACGTGTTATGAAACGAATGTAGATGAGGAGAAGTTTTTCTTATTGATATTGTGTGTATATTGTACATGAGATAAACATACTATTTATAGGTACATGTGAAGAGTAACCTATACAATATTTAGAGTACTTATTCAATGTGTAACGTAGAATGTTTATGGCAAAAGTGGTAACGGACATTCATAAACACTATGTGTTATAACATTTTGGATATTTTAAAAAGGTTATTTTCATTTTTTTTGTTTAGAAGAAGCGGGAATTACCCCAAAAACAGAAATAAAACACATAAACTAAAAAGCATAAAACAGAACTACTCTAGGCCAAGACACTCCACCTATACAAATTCTCACTTTAGACGGACACTATCCGTCTAAAGGTATAGATGGATAATGTCCCTCTAACAAAATGAGAGTGGATAGTGCAAGTGGGTGGGAAATGGATACCCCCCACTTGCCCTCCCACTTGCATTTTGTGATAAAGCCACTATCCGTCTACAGCTTTAGACGAATAGTATCTGTGTACAATGAGACGGATTGCTCCACCTATGTCTTGCTGCATGAGATGAAGAAGATGATCTGGTATATCGTCAGGTTCCCACACCACAACCTGTTGGGTTTGAGCTACTCTGACATTAGCTAGCCAGTCAGCAAATCCATTCGCTTCCATGTAAATATGATGAATCTCACTCTTCCAAGGATGATCGTTTAAAAACCATTTGCAAATCTGAACCATGTGGGCGTGAGCTGATGGTAACTCCTCCCTCGCATCTAGAAGCTTGATTATCACGTGGGATCGATTTGAGTAATAAATCCGAGGGAACATCCTCTCCTTGGCTAGCATTAATCCCTGCTTAAAGGCCATTAGTTATGCTCTTGTCACCATCGTCATGCCTAATCTTTAAGTAAACGTGTAGACACCTCGTTTCTGCACCTCCCTCCAACAACACAATGATGATTGGGCCGCATGTTTAATCACGCGGAGCGATTTATGATATTCCGTAAGTTCGTTGATGCATGATAGCTCAAATAGTCGAGTCAACCACATTGTCGTCATCTACGCGCCAATACGGTTGTTTTGACAGTAATTATAGTACATTTGGAGTCCGGGGCAAAAATCGCTTCCATTTTCTAAAACCATTTTAAATCCGAGTCGGAATATTTTTTTTTGATGACGAGGGGGTTGAATCTCCCCGGGCCCATGCATTCCCGCACCAACACATGGACCATGTAAGCCACCCCCTTCGGGGGCTGCTGTGGCCAAGTGATCATCACCCCAGCTGGTAGTCGAACCCGGGACCTCTCAACTCCTGCATTTCTGCAAGCTTCAAGGTTTAACCCAACTCAAGAACGGATGCATGGTCTGATGCGCATCTTCTATAGGACGCAGCAGATGCTGCGCCTATTCTGAGGTGGTTTATGCCTCTGATCTCTTCTCGCTTTGACGTAGGGTTTCTATTTAGTTTTTAATCAACTATTATTTGTATTATCACTTTTAATATTTTCATATTTTCATATTTTTATATTTTTATATTTTCATATTTTAATTTTAATTTTTTATTATTTTTTCTTTTCCAAACCCTTTTCGAGCATATTTGCGACGCAAATTCAAATTATCAATTGTAATTTATTTCTTTATTTCATATTATTTCTTGTATGATTTATTTATCTGCCATTCACATGTAATTAATCTAACTTCCTACTTCGACCCAATTGTGTGCTCACCGACATAGTTAATATTCTCATGCTAGGATTAAAACGTGGATGTTGCATTGCATGCATATAATTGACAACATATCAAATATAAACAACTTCCATGATCATTAGTAGAGGCCGCTATCGAGACGGGCGGGATTAGGTGTTCAAAGAAACGGGCTTCCTAATACGTACCCTCACCCCATACTCAAGATCTCCGTGAACATCCGTGTTCATTGGTATCACGAGAGTCATTCTAGATATAGAATGCTAAGGGTAACAAATTTTTTAGTGTTCATGTCACTACTTTGTGTCTTGACATGACGCGAAGTATTCGAACGGTTACAATTTTACATAACAATTGATGGTGACTCCACAAATGTAGGCTTGTTAAACCTTTCATCATTTTCAATGCTGTAACAACCCGGATTATAAAACAAAGGAAAAACGTAAAATAAAATAAATATCAGAGTACGATACTGATAAAAGGGTCAAGGTGGCGGAAACACCTGACCAATCCGGTTCGCTACTAAATCCAAAACAACTAATACATTACTCAAAAGTTCTTAAAACATAAGGCAAACTCCTAATTTATTATTAAGCTCGCTTCGCACATTCCCCAAGCAAGCATCATCCAAACAGCAAACATCTGAACAACCGAGAATGGGGGTCGACAATCAGTCGGGAGTAACTAGATGCTCTCCCAGTCATGTTTACAACAATTAAATATAATCAACAATCAATAACAAATGAAATGTAAAACCAGTAAACATGTGAGACCATCTATACTTATGAAAAATCCAACAAAGCTTACCATGACTTATCAACTTTAGACGAATGCAATCATGCAAACCTAGACCATATGTAACCACTAGACCATGAACACTTACAAGACTAGAAGCAACAAACGACCACATCAACGAAAGGCACAAAGCTAGCATTAAAGCATAGCAAACATGGCGACACACAATCCACAACAACAGAAGGCACAAAGCTATCATCAAAGCATAGACGAATAGAGCGAACACTGTTAGAGCGTATAACGCACCGCCTCTAACTGCTAGAGCGTATAACGCACTGCCTCTAGCTGATGGAGCGTATAACGTACTGCCTCCATCGGTGTGGGACGTATAACGCACTGCCTCCAAGGTACTATGTATAGCGTATAACCACTGCCTATATGTCTAAGACCTGGCCAGACTCTCGTGCAATAAATGTACACCGAACGACACTCGGGGAATAGAGTGTTTAACGTACTGCCTCTGTTACCCCTCCGACCATAGACCATTCACCAGTCCCCGAAGGGTAGCGTTTGTTCATTCCGATAGTATATAACTGATACTACCGTCATCTATTCAAATCAGCCAATAAACAAATGCACAGTATAACTGACTGTACTAACATGCGTGAACAACATCACGACTCAACTCACAGGATAGTATAACTAACTACCCTACTTATCATATGAACAAGAGTAACCAACGTCAAATGAAACGTAGCATTATATAATAGCAACTGAACATCACATAACATATGAAACAAGTATAGGCAACAAATGTTATAGTAACTTCAGCTATAACTTTAACATTAACCATTCAATGTTATAGTAACCCTAACCATAACATAAACTCTGGATGCGAGGTCATAGTAACCTCGACTATAACTTCAACATATACGACTTGAAGTTATACTTACCTCAACTATAACCTTGATACGAACCTCAAAGTTATACTAGTTCCAACCATAACCTTGAGCCATAAATCTCAGGGTATGTTAGTTCCAGCTATAACCTTAACTCGTATCCATTGTTATAGTAGATTCAGCTATAACTTTGAATTCATATTTCTAAACTTATAACTCAAACAGCCATAACTAGAGTAACTACCCAAAATTATATTAACTTTAGCTATCACACTTGAATCATCATCAAGGTTATACTAGCTTTAGCCATAACTTTGGAGAGCACTCTTGGCCGCCTATCATGCCGCCACTAGGGTTTCATTCGTAAACCCTAACTACATTCATGACACCCATAATTTAATGCATAAGCAACATATGATATATAATTAACGCATTGAAACATATTCAAACATGAGAAAACATAATTAACATGATAATAAACAATCAAACATGTACTAATCATACAAAACATTCATTAAATCATATTAATTACATCAATTGGCATAAACTCAATAAAGGAAAACACCTAGTTACCTTATTAAGCAAATAACCCTAAAAATCGTCTTCAACGATATAAACGTCCTCTCCAGGAGCAACTTCCACGCCTTCATTGAATCATCCACGTGGCAAAGATAACGAATCTAATAAATATACTAACTATATATATATATATATATAAACTATAAAAACTATAAAACTATGCGAAAACATAAAACTTACGAAGAAGATAGATAAATCCAAGAAGTAGGATCGATCTAAGCACGAAAGATGATGAAGAACGAAGAAGAAAGGAAGAATGGCACGAAACCCTAGGCAAGCGAAGCGCGGCACAAGGGAGGAAGTGAGGAGAGAAATTAGGTTTAGAGTTTTGAGAATTATGAGAAAAGAAAAGCAAGGGTTTGGTTTCCCTTCTTATTTATAGAGAAGCTCATGGGTTTATTCTAAGTTTAGGCCCAAAACTTACCCATCCACACCAAGAAACACGTGAGACCCAAGGAAGGAGCGGGTCTTCACCGTTTTCGAGCCCAACGAGCCCAAAAGACAAGAGACAAATATTTTCCCGGAAAATAAAATATGAAATATTGGAAAATAAAATTATAGAATTATATTACGGAAATTAGGGGTGTTAAAATCCAACCCCCTAAAAAGAAGTTTCGTCCTCGAAACTTGATAAGAGAACTACCTCACTCAAAAAGATGTGGATGGTTCTCTCGCATAGACTTTTAAGTTTCCCAAGTCTCTTGCTCAAACTTCTGACTCCTCCACAAAACCCGAACCAAAGGCACAACCTTATTCCTTAACCTCTTCTTCGACGTTTGCGAACATTTCCTCATATGTCGAATTAGGCTCATCCTCGATAACATCAGAAAGAACATGAGAAGGATCAACTTGCCATTCCCTTCTTGGAACACATCGTGAACCTTCGACAAGTTCGGAGGTAAAGCCAACCTATAGGCTACCTCGCCAACTCTCTCGAGCACCTCATAAGGTCCAATGTACTTAGTACTAAGATTTCCCTTAAGCCCAAATCTCTTAACACCTTTCATCGGTGAAACCTTAAGAAAAACCTTGTCGCCAACCTCAAACTCAATCGGCCGCAAGTCTGCATCATCTTCACAAATCCTGGGCTGCCTTAAGCTTCTCGCGGATCAACCTCACTTTCTTAATCGATTCTTGAACCAACTCGGGCCAAGAACGAAGACTAGAATCGTCCCAACACAAAGGACTACGATTTTCCTTCCATAAAGTGCCTCAAAATAAAATACTAGCTTGGTAAATATTGGAAAACTCCAAAAAACTCTTCTTCCAACTAACTTGGAATTCCAAAGCACACGCTCGCAACATATCCTCAAGCGTCTGAATCGTACGTGATGTGGACGATGTCGTCACTCACCCAATCAAACACATTTATAATACTCAACAAACAACTAGTTAGTGGTAAGTCGAGGTCGATCCATGGGACGGTGTGCTTTGGGTTCTAAGTCTATCTATCTCAATTTATGCTAGTGTCACAATTTGGTTGGGTTTGTAGTTGTGTTCTAGGCTAATAAAAACAATAAGGTAAATCAAGCAATAAAAGGAAAGATGTAAACAATTGATTAAAAGTGCTAGGATATCATGGGGTCATAGGGGATTCATGGTGTTGATCATACAAACATGTTTACAAGGTTGCAAGCAATTAATGTTGTGGAGGAACCGAGTTGGGTTATATCTTACGGTTCATAGGAAGAGTCTCCCTGAGCCGAATCGATTAGATTGTACAACACCTACAAGTCGACTTACTTTCCTCCTATTCAACTTCTATGCATGGTCTAACAAGACTCGAGGCACATATCTTATTCAAGTTGAGTAGATAAGAGATGGTAAAAATGCAAGGATTCATAGGCTTGGCATTTCATCAAACATAACATGTGCATAAAGTTAGCATCACAACAAGCAAGCAATTTAATCATGTGAACATATTAGATTAAGCATGAATCAATCCCATGTTGATTCCCCCTAATTACCCACTAATCCTAGCTAAGAGACTACTCACTCATTATCATGGGAAACATGTCATTAATGGTGTCAAACATCATAACAAGTATAAACATGATAATGGAATGAAGAAATGAACAATAAAGATTAAAGAGTAAAGGGATTATACCAAACTTGAGATGATTCCAAATAATAAAGCAAGAATAAAAGAAGAAGCTTGATTGATTGATGGAAGGTTGTCAATCTCCCAATAATAACCCAATAATCTTCAATTACCCGATAATAAACTTGAATAATAAACTTGAACAATAATTAAGGAGAGATTAATGTGTAATTTGTGGAAAGATTAAAGAGTAATTTATTCTAATCTACTCCTAATCTAATCTAAAAGGAATTTCTAATCTAATAAAACTTCATAAAGGAGCCTCTTGATTATTTACAAATGGGGTATTTATAGTGGAAATTAGGGAGGATGCATTAGGGTTAACTAAGGGCTAAACTAGTAATTACACTTTTGAGATTTGAGCAGGGAGACTCCGGGATTGTCCGAGAGAAGGGCTTCTCTTATCGTTGCTAGAAGAATGAAAACGTGCTGTGCTACAATCCGTGCGGATGGGAGTCGGGACGGCCGGATTTGGGCTGGGCAATCCGAGTGGATTCAAGAGAGGGACGCTCGGATTGTCGGGGAATCCGAGCGGATTGTAAATCCTTGTCTTCCAACTTTCTTCTTGTTTTTCCCATTCTTGGGACAATCCGGGCGGATTGTAGGGGAATCCGAGCGGATCCTTGAGCAAGACGCTCGGATTGTAGCAAGGGAGGAATCCGCTCGTCCCGAGCGAAATATGGGCGTCCTGGGCTTCAACCCAAAGGTTGAATTTGTCCCGAGCGGGTTGAGTCATATCTTGAGCTTCCATTGTAAAGTGCCTCCTATTGGAGTGATTCAAAAGCCTAGATCACTTGATTTTTCGATGCCGTTCCATCTAGCACATTTTCAGAGCCAAAGGAGCAACTCTTGGTTCGGGTTTCGAGCGATTTCTTCATGCAATGCCTTCCTTGCTTTTCCTCCTTGCTTTAAACCTTATGACCCTTCTTTATACTCTTTATTCCTACATCATTGGTCATCATTCTTGCCTCCTGTTCATACTAGTCCATTTAATATCATCAATAAGCTTCCAAATATGCACGAAAAGACGGGAATTTCCGCCTTATTATCTCCTTTTCTACAAAACATATGAAATGCGATAGAAAAGCAAATAGGAAGGTTTTGACGGATAAAATGGCCATAGAATGTTATAATAGTATGCAAAATAGGCTCAATTAGGGGACTAAATGTGCGCAAATAATGGTCACATCAGTACGCTCAATCTGACCATTAGTTGCGGCATGAAAAGTCGTACTCATCTTAAGCTCACTACCCAAAGCTAACCGCAGCTTCTTTCAAAACTGAGAACAAAACCTCGGATCACGATCAGAAATGATATCATTAGGAACCCCATGAAGATGAATGATCTCTCGCTGATAAGTATTCGCTAGTTCCTCGAGACTCCAAGTCTCCTTCATCAGAATAAAATGCGCGACCTTAGTCAAACGATCAACCATGACCCAAATCGCATTCATTCCTCTCGGCAACCTCGGCAAACCCATGACGAAGTCCATCGAAATAGAATCCCATTTCCATGTGGGAATATCCAAAGGTTGCAGTAGACCACCAGGTCTCTGATGTTCAAACTTAACCTTCTGACAAACCAAGCAACGACTCACAAACTCGGCGATCTCTTTCTTCATACTCGGCCACCAAAACATTAGCTTCAGATCCTTGTACATCTTATAACCACCAGGATGAACCGAATAGGGAGTACTATGAGCCTCCTTGAGAATCTTACATTTTAAGACCTCACAGCTAGGTACGCACCAGCGACCTTGGAACTGCAGACCATCATCAGGTCCAATGTCGAAGTCTCTGGCGCGCCCTTCGCTTATAGCGACTCGAACTCCTTCTAAGTATTCATCCTCTCTTTGCTTAACTCGGATCTCATGAAGGATCTCGGGTTTAGCAACCATCACACTCAAATCTAAAGTACCAGGAAGAACTACCTCAAGGCTCATCTTCTGGAACTCTCGAGTCAATTCATCAGGTAACACCATCACGGATCTCATGGCATGACACACCTTGCGACTCAAAGCATCGACAACCACGTTTGCCTTACCCTCATGATACTGCAGCTCAATCTTCTAGTCGTTAAGTAGCTCCAACCAACGTCTCTGCCTCATGTTAAGATCTCTCTGAGTGAAGATATACTTCAAGCTCTTATGATCCGTATAAAAGTTGCAAGAGACTCCATACAAGTGGTGTCGCCACAGCTTAAGTGCAAACACCACTGCTGCTAACTCAAGATCGCGAGTCGGATAGTTCATCTCGTGAACTTTCAACTGACGGGAAGCATAAGCCACAACCTTACCCTTCTGCATCAAGACACAACCCAATCCAAACTTTGACGCATCACAAAAGACATCGAACTCAACGCCCTCTTCAGGTAGAGTCAACACAAGAGCGGTAGTCAACCTCTTCTTCAACTCCTGAAAGGCAGATTCACAAGCCTCAGTCCAAATGAACTTGGATTCCTTCTTCATTAACTGAGTCATCGGTCTCGCGATCTTAGAGAATTCATGAACAAACCGACGATAATACCCAGCTAAACCGAGGAAACTACGAACCTCGTTCACATTCTTTGGACTTTCCCACTCAACCACAGCTCGAATCTTCGACGGATCAACCATAACTCCATCGCCAGATATCACATGACCCAAAAAGGTAACTTCCTTTAACCAAAACTCGCACTTTGAGAACTTAGCATACCACTTCTGCTTGCGCAGAATCTCCAATATAACATGAAGATGACGCTCGTGCTCAGCCTCGTCTTTCGAGTAAATCAGTATGTCGTCTATGAACACCACAACACACTTATCCAAATACTCGTTGAAAGTTCGGTTCATCTGGTCCATGAAAACAGCAGGTGCATTCGTCAACCCAAACGGCATCACTACGAACTCATAGTAGCCATACCGTGAACGAAAAGCAGTCTTTGGAATATCCTCATTCCTGACTGGAATCTGATGGTAACCTGACCTCAGATCGATCTTCGAGAACACACTTGCACCACGGAGCTGATCAAACAAATCCTCGATCCTCGGCAAAGGATACTTATTCTTGATAGTAACCTTGTTCAGCTCACGGTAGTCAATGCACAACCGCATACTACCATCCTTCTTCTTGACGAACAAAACAGGAGCACCCCACGGCGAAGCACTCGGTCGGATAAAACCCTTATCTATTATCTCCTCAAGTTGCTTCTTGAGTTCCTGTAACTTAGCTGGTGCCATACGATAAGGAGCTTTTGAAATTGGACCAGTTCCAGGTAGCAACTCAATCGAGAACTCTACATCTCGCTCAGGAGGAATACCAGGTAGATCCTCAGGAAAGACATCTGGAAACTCCCTGACCACAGGGATATCCTCTAACTTAGGCTCAACTGAAACACCCTGAACACAGCACAGATAGATCTGATGACCCTTTCTACCCATGTTAACCATCTTCAAAGTAGAAACCCACTTAACAGTAGGTGTAACCCTAACACCCTGATAAGAAACCCTTGAACCTGTAGGACTCTTAAAAACGATTTTCTGATCACGACACATGAATCTAGCTTTATAGCGAGATAACCAATCCATACCCAAAATCACATCAAACTCTCCGAGTTTGAATTGGATGAGATCGGCAGGAAGGATCGCCCCTGCGATACTGACAGGTACGTCCTTGAAAAGAACGGAGCAAGAAACAATTTCGCCCATATGAAGGGATTTAGAGGTATGAACGGATGATGAAGAAGAAGAGAGTCCAGCACGGACGGAAAAGGATTCGGATACGAAAGACATCGATGCACACGTATAAAAACGAACAAAAGAAGATAAAGAATGAACGAGAAAGGTACCCGTAACCACGTCTGGATTAGCATCTGCTTCAGCACGACTCATAACGAACGCTCGGCCAGTCTTCAGAGCATCAACCTTCGGTGCTTCCGTCTTTGGTTTTTGGGGACAATCGATCGATTTGTGTCCCAGAGCCTTGCAGGTATAACATGTAAGCGGAGTACCAGATAAGCAGTTTGTACCCGGATGGTACACCTTTCTACACTTGAAGGAAGTCCAATCCTTCTTAGCTTGACCTTGATCACGCGGAGCATACGAACGAGTCTCATACTTCGGTTTCTTTTGGGAAGAACTGGGAGCAAAATAAGGCCTCTTCACGAACTTAGTCTTCGCACCCTCCTCAGTCTCGGTAGAAAGAACTGAATCATAAATGCTAAGAGCACGATCGTAAGCCTGCTGGAAAAAAGGTGAAGGAATACCAGACATAACAGTCCGGACTTTAGGAGCTAGATTCTTCTCGTAGCGACGAGTCCTCGAAACCTCGTCCATAGCTATAGAAGTAACGAAACGTGACAGCTTCACGAACTTGTTGGCGTACTCCTCAACGGTCATGGAACCTTGCTGTAGACGAAGGAACTCCTGCTCCTTCTGCCAACGCATCTCCTCAGGATAGAACCTCTTCTTCAGCGCTTCAGAGAAAAAAGCCCAACCATATTCTGGTTGAACTTCCAGGCCAGCTCTAGCAAGAGCCCACCAGTTGTCGGCCCATCCTTCAGATAATAGGTGGCGATATCCACCTTTTGATCCTCAGGACAACCAGTAGCGAGGAACAACTTCTCGATCTCTCGAATCCAAGCCCCCAAGGCAGTAGGATCATTCGTACCATCATAAGTCGGAGGACGGTGACGAGCAAAGCAATCAAACACAGTCGGTTGTTGTTGTTGTTGTTGTTGTTGTTGTTGTTGTTGTTGTTGTTGTTGTTGTTGTTGTTGTTGTTGTTGTTGTTGTTGTTGTTGTTGTTGTTGTTGTTGTTGTTGTTATTGTTGTTGTTGTTGTGGATGTTATTGAGGTGGTTGGTGAAACCTTCGGCCATAAATGCCAAAGTGGCCTCTAGTCTCCTGATGCGGTCAGCATCAGTCTCACCATTCGCGTTACGCATCATCTGCAAGAACGAAATCTCGTTATAAGTGGTAGAACCTAAGTACCACTCTAAAAAACTACTCGTACACTTTACAAACATAAGAAAACCAATAAATCCTATTTGTTTCTACCCCATTTACTCACACTCATTAACTAGGTCATTTATTTTAGTCATCAACTAAGCGAGAGTTGCGAGCGTGTTCGCTCTGATACCAACTATAACAACCTGGATTATAAAACAAAGAAAAACGTAAAATAAAATAAATATCAGAGTACGATACTGATAAAAGGGTCAAGGTGGCGGAAACACCTGACCAATACGGTTCGCTATTAAATCCAAAATAACTAATCCATTATTCAAAAGTTCTTAAAACATAAGGCAAACTCCTAATTTATTATTAAGCTCGCTTCACACATTCCCCAAGCAAGCATCATCCAAACATCAAACATCTGAACAACCTGAGAATGGGGGTCGACAATCAGTCGGGAGTAACTAGATGCTCTCCCAGTCATGTTTACAACAATTGAATATAAACAACAATCAATAACAAATGAAATGTAAAACCAGTAAACATGTGAGCCCATCTATACTCATGAAAAATCCAACAAAGCTTACCATGACTTATCAACTTTAGACGAATGCAATCATGCAAACATAGACCATATGTAACCACTAGACCATGAACACTTACAAGACTAGTAACAACAAACGACCACATCAACGAAAGGCACAAAGCTAGCATTAAAGCATAGCAAACATGGCGACACACAATCCACAGCAACAGCAGGCACAAGGCTATCATCAAAGCATAGACGAATAGAGCGAATGCCGTTAGAGCGTATAACGCACTGCCTCTAACTGCTAGAGCGTATAACGCACTGCCTCTCACCGATGGAGCGTATAACGCACTGCCTCTATCGGTGTGGAGCGTATAATGCACTGCCTCCAAGGTACTATGTATAGCGTATAACCACTGCCTATATGTCTAAGACCTGGCCAGACTCTCGGTGCAATAACTGTACACCGAACGACACTCGGGGAATAGAGCGTTTAAAACACTGCCTCTCTTACCCCCTCGACCATAGACCATTCACCAGTCCCCGAAGGGTAACGTTTGTTCATTCCGATAGTATATAACTGATACTACCGTCATCTATTCAAACCAGCCAACAAACAAATGCACAGTATAACTGACTGTACTAACATGCGTGAACAACATCACGACTCAACTCACAAGATAGTATAACTAACTACCCTACTTATTATATGAACAAGAGTAACCAACGTCAAATGAAACATAGCATTATATAATAGCAGCTGAACATCACATAACATATGAAACAAGTATAGGCAACCAATGTTATAGTAACTTCAGCTATTACTTTAACATTAACCATTCAATGTTATAGTAACCCTAACCATAACATAAACTCTGGATGCGAGGTCATAGTAACCTCGACTATAACTTCAACATATACGACTTGAAGTTATACTTACCTCAATTATAACCTTGATACGAACCTCAAAGTTATACTAGTTCCAACCATAACCTTGAGCCATAAATCTCAGGGTATGTTAGTTTCAGCTATAAACTTAACTCGTATCCAATGTTATAGTAGATTCAGCTATAACCTTGAATTCATTTTTCCAAGGTTATAACTCAAACAGCCATAACTAGAGTAACTACCCAAAGTTGTATTAACTTTAGTTATCACACTTGAATCATCATCAAGGTTATACTAGCTTTAGCCATAACTTTGGAGAGCACTCTTGGCCGCCTATCATGCCGCCACTAGGGTTTCATTCGTAAACCCTAACTACGCCCATGACACCCATAATTTAATGCATAAGCAACATATGATATATAATTAATGCATTGAAACATATTCAAACATGAGAAAACATAATTAACATGATAATAAACAATCAAACATGTAATAATCATACAAAACATTCATTAAATCATATTAATTACATCAATTGGCATAAAAAAATTAAAGGAAATCACCTAGTTACCTTATTAAGCAAATAATTCTAAAGATCATCTTCAACGATATAAACGTCCTCTCCAGGAGCAACTTCCACGCCTTCATTGAATCATCCACGTGCCAAAGATAACGAATTTAATAAATATACTTTTTTAGTCCCGTGAATCCACTTATGTATCACACGCTCTACACAAAAGTATCACGATTTTTTTTATGAAAAAAAAAACTTTTTTTTTATGATTTTTTTTTAAAGTCCAAGCTGTTATATTGTTTAGTATAACCTGTGATATTGTATCTGAGTATGTGAATCCTGTAAAAGAGTATCACAAGTTATACAAAACAATATCACACCTTACAATAAACAATATCAGTGGTTGTACTAAATAATATCACGGGTTATACTATAAAATATCACACCACTGGACCTAAAATATGCCAAAATACTTCTCTAAAGCTTGCACGCTATATCATTTTACAACGGTACAATGGAAATTTGTGAGCATCTTAAATGATTTTGATAAATTTTGCAGTAGTTTTTCAGCGTAAAACATCATTTGAGATCTAAATAACCACCATAATAAGCATTAAACGTGTTGCACTTCGTTGACTATTTGCATCGCTACGTTACCTCTGACTACCTGCAACATCAACTGGAACACCGTCGTTGAGAGAAATATCGAGATCTAAATACCTTAATGGTTGGAAATTTGAGATCTAAATGCCTTAATGGAGAGATTGAACCGCTGGATGGTGAAGGAATCACGGTGGTGATGGCGTCATAGATGGAAGAAATCGGAATGAGGATGAAGAAGGGATGAAGAGGAGAGAAAATATGGGAGAAAGGATAGTCGATCGATTTTGCGCGAGGAGGTGGTCCGGCATCGACATCTATCGTGGCTGAAACTCCGGCGAGGCTGCGACAAGTCTACGGCGACGATGGCCTGCTGATGTGGTATGTGGGGTATGGCCATATGGGACTTGCGTGAGGTAAAGGAATCTTAAGGTGGGGGTTGACTTATGAGATCAACTTTTGATCTAACGGTTCCTATATTGGTGTAAGTTCGTGATATTCTTATGTACAACATGTGATAAATAAGTGGACTCATGGGACTCAAAAATATAGGTGGACTCACCGAATCTTTTCATATATATATATATATATATATATATATATATATATATATAAAACTATGCGAAAACATAAAACTTACGAAGAACATAGATAAATCCAAGAAGTAGGATCGATCTAAGCACGAAAGATGATGAAGAACGAAGAAGAAAGGAAGAACGACACGAAACTCTAGGCGAGGGACGTGCGGCACAACGGAGGAAAAGAGGAGAGAAATTAGGTTTAGGGTTTTGAGAATTATGAGAAAAGAAAAGCAAGGGTTTGGTTTCCCTTCTTATTTATAGAGAAGCTCATGGGTTTATTCTAAGCTTAGGACCAAAACTTACCCATCCACACCAAGAAACACGTGAGACCCAAGGAAGGAGCGGGTCTTCACCGTTTTCGACCCCAAAAGATAAGAGACAAATATTTTCCCGGAAAATAAAATATGAAATATGGGAAAATAAAATTATAGAATTATATTACGGAAACTAGGGGTGTTACAAATGCCTTTAAAATCAGTAACGGCCCAAGACGTGCTTTGCCTCGCGGCAGAGTTCCGTGGGAGATGTGCTGCCGCCTCGAAACCATCACGCAGGTGCGCGTGGCGCGGGTGGCTGTGTCCACAAAACAAAAGCAACATATTACCTGTCCAGTCATGGAATACTCCCCCTGCTCCGGACATGCCTGGGTTGTAACAACTCGGAAATTAAGGAAAGCGGAAGTACAAAATGTGAGAAAGTAATGAGAGTGGAACAAAGAAGCTTGGGATGAGCGTGATGTTTTGATAAGACGGGTTTTGTATGGTATATGAGTGTCAAATTGGGTGATTGTTGGTGGAATAAGTGTGTTTTTAGAGGCATTATTGTATAAATTTCCATTTTACAATAAATTTGAGTGGAACTATGGATTAATGGATATTAGGACAATTATTTCGTAATATGGGCTCATCAAAGGAATAAAACCAAGAAGAGGAACATGAAGATTGGGCCAAAGTCTGATGAAATTGTCAAGTTGAGTAAAGAGGCCACTAATAGGAGCTAGATCACATGGGTTTGTCTCACTTTGGGCCAACAAGTGAAGAAGTGAAGCCCTGCATGAAACAAAGAAATAAGAAACACGGAGCATTCAACTTTGAAGAATAGAAGTGTGCGT
Organism: Silene latifolia; assembly: GCF_048544455.1. NCBI lineage: Eukaryota > Viridiplantae > Streptophyta > Magnoliopsida > Caryophyllales > Caryophyllaceae > Silene > Silene latifolia. Next base: position 77,240 of record NW_027413216.1, on the reverse strand, counting down.
TTTTGGACAGATTTAGGCGCGGGTCGCGGGATGTGACGCGGGTCGCCCGTGTCTCAGCAGTCCGAGAGTATTTCGTGTCTTGTCTCTATGTTTCCTAATTTCAATTATTATTATTATTATTATTATTATTATTATTATTATTATTATTATTATTATTATTATTATTATTATTAGGTTAAGTATTAAGTTCATATCATTCATATTATCATCCAATAAGTGTAATTTGGGAAAAAACTCTCTTAGAACCCTAATTACTTTTGCTTAGAAATTATGAGGAACTAATCCTCCCTTTCTTGGATCGACAGATTGAAGCTATTGACTAATTAATTGTGAGATTGTTCTTTCTCTCTTTTATTTCTCAAGTATTGTTTATGTCTCTTGCTCGTATTTTATGATTATTGTTTCTTTTTACTAATCTGATCAATTGGTAATTGTTCACTTTAATCTATTGCATGTTTAGAAATTGAATCCGTAATTGTTCAATTAATCTAGACTAAAGTAGCAAACTTTACCCTAATAATTTGTATGCGTTTCATCGTTATTAGGACGAAATAGAGACTAGACATATAATTCGAATCGTTAACCGCGTGTGTTAAAGATCGTTATCTTTATTGCTTCCTTGGATTGTTAATGCTGTTGTTGGATTAAATCTAGACGCTTGGCTTAGATTATTCAATAATTAGGGTCTTCTAATATCGCGTTTCGAGTTAGTTGACTAAACTTAAGAGGAAGGGGAAACTTGTATTTCCACAATAAAGTGCTTGAGAGTAATCGAATTAAAGACAATCGAAGACCAATTAGTTTGTTGATAGTGGATGTTTGTTGACCCAAGACCTTTAATCATCTGAATTCATCTTATTAACTTGTTCCTTTTTTTATTAGTCATTAGCTTATTCAATCACAAATCCCCCCATATTATTGCTACTTGTACTCTTTACTTTTACACATTAATTATATCGTCTTCCATGTGGATTCGACACCCGACTTACCTCTACTATATAGTTAAGGTAATAGGACTTTATTACTTATTTTTGGGAGCATACGACTTTGGTTCACCAAATTTTGGCGCCGTTGCCGGGGAAGGCAATAGTTAATTTTTGTGTTTTGTAGTATAGAGTCTTAGTTTTGTTTTAGTTTTGTTTATGCATAATACTCGTTCTACTAACCATCCACTCGAGCCTTACAACTCAGAGATTGAACGGACACTTTTCAGGTTGAGACATATCAGTGGGAGCCAGTTAGTTATTTTTGAGCACCCAGATTCTGAGAAGGATATACACTCTGATTCAGATACGTCGGAAATTTCTATTACCACTGAGAATATGGCCCGAGAGACCCGTACATTAAAGGAGCTCACAGCTCCTAATCTTGCTATTCAGCCATTATGCATCACTTTTCCAGCATTGGATGATGGAGTTACTTTTGAACTGAAATCTGGTTTGATACATCAATTACCAAGTTTCAGTGGGATGAGTATTGAGGATCCGAATAAGCATCTTTCGGACTTTAATATTGTGTGCACCAGTATGAAACCAGTTGATGTCACAGATGAGCAATTGAAATTGAGAGCCTTTCCTTTCTCCTTGAAAGGCAATGCGAGAGACTGGTTAATAAATTATCTACCACCGGCGAGTATCACTACTTGGATAGGTATGAAGAAAGCATTCTTGGAGAAGTATTTTCCTCCTTCTCAATCAGCTCAACTAAAAAGAGCCATCAGTAATATTGAGCAGCAAGATGGAGAAACTTTGTACGAGTACCTTGAAAAGTTTAAGCAGTTATGTGCCAGTTGCCCCTACCACGGTTACTCCGAACATGATCTCATAATGTAGTTTTGTGGTGGACTGAACCAAGATGACCGCCGTATGATTCATTCTGCTTGTGGAGGAAATATAGCCAACAAGAATCCAGATGAAGCTTGGGAAGTTATCACAGAGCTAGCTGAGACCTCTAGACAGTTTGAGAGAAGATCTTCACGGAGAGGAGTGAGTGTTATGGGTGTTAATCCTGGCTTTGAGGAAAAGGTTGATAATATTGCTTCCACACTCCGTGATATGTTATCTGGCAGACAAATGGCTGTTATTTGTGGTATATGCTCTACTAAGGGTCATCCTAGCGATTTGTGCCCTCAAATGCAAGAGAGTGATTCTCAGACGGTGAATGGTGTATGGGAGAGTATTCCAAACAAGAAATGGGATCCATACTCTAATACTTATAATGAAGGATGGAAAGCTCATCCCAACTTCCGTTGGGGAAATTCTCAAGCTAACCCATCATCTGGCCCTCCTAGAGGTCAGTTTATTATGCGACCACAAGAGCAACCCTCCGTACCTCAGGCACCGCCACAAGCTACACCGAGCTCATCAATGTCTACTGAGGACATGATTCGGGCTCTTACCATCAGTGTCACTCAAGATAGAGCAGAAAATAAGCAAAATTTCAAGAATCTTGAGAATCAAATTAGTCAATTGGCTACTGCGGTCAATCGGTTGGAAGCTAAACAATCAGGTGCTTTACCATCTCAAACAGTTCTGAATCCTAGAGAGAATGTGAGTGCTGTGTCATTGAGAAATGGTAGACAATTGGTGGAGATTGAAAAGCCAAAACCTAAGCCTAAGGTGGTGACTATTCAAGAAGAAGAGGAGTTAGTGGTGGAAGATGATAAGCTACTGAAAGATGGAGGAGAAGAAGATGCATCTAATTCAAAGGAGGTGACACCATCCATACCTTCATATGATCCATTGCCACCTTTTCCTGAGGCTTTGAAGGACACAAGGAAGAAGGAGCCTGACACTGATATTTACGAAACCTTTCGTAAATGCGAGGTAAATATTCCTTTACTTGATTTGATTAAGAGTGTTCCTAGGTATGCAAAGTTTCTAAAAGAACTTTGTACAATTAAAAGAAATCAAAAGAAACGTAGTTTGAAAAAGCCAAAGGGTAAAGCTAGTGAATTTGTGTCAGCTTTGTTTAAGAGTAAGACCCCTCCTAAGTGTAGTGATCCGGGTGTCTTTACTATACCTTGCACTATAGGTGATACACGGTTTGAAAAAGCCATGTTTGATCTAGGAGCGTCGATAAATGTCATTCCCTTCCATGTTTATGAGTCTCTTAAGCTTGGTCCTTTAAAGAGTACTAGGGTGGTAGGCCAACTTGCTAATAGGTCTAGTGTTCACCCTAGGGGAGTAGTAGAGAATGTAATGGTTAAGGTAGATCAGCTGGTTTTTCTGCTGATTTCTATGTTTTGGATATGGCATAGGAGGTCGATGGAGTCCCAATTTTATTGGGTCGACCATTCTTAAAGACTGCAGGAACCCGAATTGATGTTCCAAATGGTTCCTTGACTATGGAGTTTAATGGGAGGGTGGTTAAATTTGAAATTAATCCACCTAATTTGACTAGCTCTGCGGTTTATTCTCTTTGTGCTATTGCTACTAACCATAATTCTATGAAAAGCCGGAAGCCACCACTTCCGAGCAAAGATTGTGAGATTTTGCAGGACTCCCCACCTAGAGAGAAAAGGTGTATTCTTCTATAGGAGAATCATAAAGATGCTGAGGCTGGTAAAAGAAGGGGTAAGACTTGGTTTGATAAACTAATTTGCCGGAAGGGCTCCGGTAAAGCAACACAAGTCATATATATCAAATCAAGTAGTGTTCACCCCGTTCCATTGGTAAGATAATTTTCTTGACTCTTACTTAAGTCGGGTGGTTTACCACTCCGCGAGATGTCGAGCCAACGACGTAAAACAACAGCGCTTCTGGGAGGCAACCCATAGATTTTTGTGTGCAATTTTTGCAAAAAAAAAAAAAAAAAAAACAATTGGAACTGCCTTGATTTCTGGTGTTGGCGATATAAGAAGGGAGACATAGAAGGTCGGATGGGTAGAATAGTGGCTAAGGTGTGGAGAAACCGCGGTGCGTTGTTGTGGGCACCTTGCTAATGCGGTTGGATGAATTGTTGATTTGGTGTAGAGGAGATTAGGATTGACCATGTGAGCCCGGAGTTATAGAAGTACTTTATTTATGTGCAATCTGTTGCTGGCACATATGTTTCTAGAGCTACTTGGTCATCTATTAGGATCGGAGTAATAAGGGGCGTTAATCTTCTTTGGTTACTCTTATCTTTTGTTGGCCTTGTGTGATTGTGTTTTATTGAATATGCTAATGGCCAAGTGTGGGGAGGAGGTGTGGTGCGTGGATTGCTCTGTTCCACGCGGTGTTGAGGATTGGCATGTCTATTGAGTCGTCTGACTGAGGTTAGTTCTCCTTTTCCCTTTATTGTGTCTTTGCAACATTGAGGACAATGTTTCATTCAAGTGTGGGGAGGGAGAATCGTTCCGATTTGTACACCTTTGTAATTGTGTGGTCTGTTTATTTCAGTTATTTATTTCAGCAAAAAAAAAAATGAAAAAAAAAGAAAAAAAAAGGAAAAAGAATGAAAGACAAGAATCCCGGCTAGGTGAAAACCCAAAAGGGCGCCTAGGCAAGATTGGGATGTGGCCGAGGACGGAGTGAAAACCCGAAAGGGCGCTCCGGGTAAAATGAAGAATCGAGTTGCGTGCCACTGAGAGTAGAGTGAGGTTGAAAAAAAATGAAAAGTTAGAGTGGAAACCTGCAAGGGCGGGCGCTCTAGGCAAAATGAGAGATTTAGGTAAAGAAAAATTCGTCCGATGCTATTTGATCTCTCATTGCTATGTTGAAGACCGTCTAGTACAAACGTTGTGAGTCTTATTGATTTTCTTATACTTCTGTGGATCGGTGTTGGTATGAGCTTGTATTGAGTCCTTTGAGGTTACTCGAGGACGAGTAAAGATCTGAGTGTGGGGAAGTTTGATAAGACGGGTTTTGTATGGTATATGAGTGTCAAATTGGGTGATTGTCGGTGGAATAAGTGTGTTTTTAGAGGCATTATTGTATAAATTTCCATTTTACAATAAATTTGAGTGGAACTATGGATTAATGGATATTAGGACAATTATTTCGTAATATGGGCTCATCAAAGGAATAAAACCAAGAAGAGGAACATGAAGATTGGGCCAAAGTCTGATGAAATTGTCAAGTTGAGTAAAGAGGCCACTAATAGGAGCTAGATCACATGGGTTTGTCTCACTTTGGGCCAACAAGTGAAGAAGTGAAGCCCTGCATGAAACAAAGAAATAAGAAACACGGAGCATTCAACTTTGAAGAATAGAAGTGTGCGTTTTTGGACAGATTTAGGCGCGGGTCGCGGGATGTGACGCGGGTCGCCCGTGTTGCAGCAGTCCGAGAGTATTTCATGTCTTGTCTCTATGTTTCCTAATTTCAATTATTATTATTATTATTATTTTTATTATTAGGTTAAGTATTAAGTTCATATCATTCATATTATCATCCAATAAGTGTAATTTGGAAAAAAACTCTCTTAGTGTAATACTCCGTATTTATGGTCTTGGGGGTACTCTATCGAGTAGCCCTTACTCTGTCGAGTAAGGGTATGTTGCAGAATAAAATAGTTTCTGACCTGTTGGGCACTCGATCGAGTAGCTGGGGCACTCGATCGAGTAGAGAATGTCGATCGAGTACCTTGGGTACTCGATCGAGTGTCCCATGGTTTATCGGGGGTTTTTCTCGGGTTTTGTTAATTACGCGATTAAGGTATTTAAATCAATTCGTCTTCATTCTAAATCACTTTTTACAAAACCTAAAACCTGTTTAAGAGAGAAAGCAACTTATCTTCTTCCTAATCGCGTTCTTGACAATTCCCGGAGTTCAGACGGTCGGATTGCGTCGTAGTTTTTGTCGTTGGATTCCTTGCGTCGAGGGTAAGCTTTTAATATAATTTATATACTGTTTTGTTAAGATTGATGAAACCCTAATTTGGGATTTGGGGATTGTTATGTGTAGTATTTGAATAGTAGTCTTTATGTGTTATATGTTAGGAGGAGAATTCATAGAAGAGGCGTTTTGAGACAAATTTGTAGATACCGTCTGCGTGTTGTGCTTTCCGGGTAGGATTTCCCTACTCAAAGATTAGTCCCATAATGGGGTATTGGTGATGTCTTTGTAGTTAGTTGATTGATATGATGATTGTAATTGTAATTGTGATTGTGATTGTGGTTGTGTTTGTGATGGTTCTCGAGATGCGTTCTCGGCTGAGTGGGGTCACTTGCGGGAGTGATCTCACGCCCTAGTTTCGCCCTTCGTGGAACCCGCCACGAAAGGGGATGTGCACATTAATGGACGGGGTTATCGCTCGTACGATGAGCGGGGCTTAGGTGGGAACGGAGGCTGCGGTCCCCACTGGCGGTATCCCAGTGGGTATCGATGATTGAGACGGTTGGTTGGATGTGTGTGTGTGTGTGCGGCGGTTCAATTGTCTGTTTGTCTTATTGTTGTTATCTATTTTGATTGTGTGATTAGTACTGACCCCGGTGTTGTTATGTAAAACCTGCGGTGATCCATTCGGGGATGGTGAGCAGATATTGAACAGGTATAGAGATGATACGGGGATAGCTGGGATGGCCACGACATGACGATAGAGTCTTCCGCTGTAGTTTAGCTTTTATTTCCATTTCAGTTGAGAACAGTTAGTTTGGAATAATGTATTGCACTTTAAGTTTGGGTTTTAAGGATTGTACTTATTCCTTAAATTACTTATAATAAATGTTGTTTCTGTTTTGTCTATTTGATTATCATGCCTCGCAACCGAGATGGTGATGTCTTCATACACGAGTGGTCCCGGTAAGGCACTCGGAGTATGGGGTGTTACAAATGGTATCGAGCGACGATCCCGAAACCTCGTAACCAATGAACTTAATGAACATAGGGAGTCAATTAAAATGAACCCGGGGTAAAGGTTGTAGGAGCTAGTGCATAGGCTTGGGAGACGTCCTAAAGTCGCGAGGGGTCGCCCTACAACTTTGAACCGGTCACATGGGAATGTGTTTGTTGAGTCGTCTGTGTGATTGTTTAATTTGTGCAACAAAGTGATGAAGTGTGTTGATTGTTTGGTGTTGAAGTAGAAGGTTGAGCATGTGAAAGAGAATGATTATATGTTGAACATGTTAATGAGTGATAACAAGTTGAATGATTTACGATGTGGCTTTTAATAGCGTAATGAAATGAATTCGTAGTTAGTAGAAGGATGCGTAACATGTTTATGATGATATAATATGATTTATAAATTTAGCATGTTAGTATGTGACGTAATATGCGGGTATCTCTACGTAATGGGGTACTTGATCGAGTGAGACCGACTCGATCGGGTAGGTTTTGGCGATTTTGAGACCAGAATCGAGCTTTGGGGCACTCGATCGAGTAACTAGGGGTACTCGATCGAGTAGGAAGTCACTCGATCGAGTAGCCTAGATACTCGATCGAGTGTGTATAAGATCGAAGGTCCGCTTTTTCGAGTTTGGGTACTCGATCGAGTACATGGGGCACTCGATCGAGTAGCCCGTTACTCGATCGAGTGGGTTTGGATACTCGATCGAGTGGGTTCTGGGCAACGCGTGTTCGTGTTTTGAGGTTTAGTACGCGTGTTTATGTTTATCCCTTTCTTCTATAGCTTCAAGATGCCGCCCAAGAGAAATGCCTTGTACGCGAGAGCCGAGCTTATGACTACGGATGACATCGTTAAGATGTTGGAACACCAAGACGCTCTTACAGACCCCGGAGATAGTGAACGAGGACAAGGATAAGAGTAAGGAGAAGGAGGTTGACCATGCTAAAGTCGGCCTCTATATCGCGAGGTTTAACCCGAAGGAGTACAAGGGGTTGAGGAGCCTAACCACCTTGATAGTTGGGTGAGGGAGATGGAGAACATACTGGATTTAGTCCACCGTCCCGATGAGATGAGAGTGGATCAGGCTGCATTTTATCCGAGAGAGGCACGGCAAGTGGTGGGATTCGGTGAAAGTGAGTGCCAAGGAGATATATACCAACCAGGGGTTACCTGCTATACCTTGGGAGGAATTTCGTAGGGGTCATGAGGAAGGAGTTCGTACCCGAACATGTGAGGAGTAAGTTGAGAGAGGAGTTCGACAAGTTTAAGATGACGGTGAGATGTCTGTGGGTGAGTACTACAGTGCGTTCAATGAGAAATCCAGATATCCGAGGACATGGGTTTAGGTGAGGAGAATCTGGCTTTGAGGTTTGAGAGAGGGCTAACCACGAAGATTATGGATAAGTTACCCGTGGGAGTCCTTACGATGTGAAGGAAGCATATGAGAGGGGCCGGGAGAGCCGAGAGACTAGTGGAGATGGCTCAGGAGAGGTCCGGTGGTGAGAAGAGGAAGTCGGAGAGCGAGGGTGGTGGCCAATCTAATTTCAAGAAAGGCAACCACAATCAATCTAAGGGATTTTCTTCTGTTCCGGGTTTAGTCTTTGGAACTTCCTTTGGGCGAGGTCGTGGGAGTGTGAGCAACAGGTGGGAGTGACCGCTTTGGTTGTGGTGGCGTAGGCCACAAGAGACATGAGTGCACGAGCGCACCGGATCGTTTCGAGACCTCGCACGAGCTTTGCGAGCAACAGACCAGTGGATCATGGCCAAACCGGGAGGTCGAGCTATCGAGTGGAGGCAACCGCAACGGCGGTAATTCTTATGCGAAGACACCGATGAACAACAACAACAATCAAGGGTCGGGTGCTAAGCCGACCGCATCGCCTAGTCTTGTCCCAGGGAGGTGGGCAGAAGACCAATGGCAAGTTGTTCATGATGGACAAGAAGGCAGGTGAGGAGGATGCGCACGTTATCACCGGTACATTCCTTGTTAATGGTATTCCTACGTTTGTTTTGTTTGATTCGGGGGCTTCTCGGTCGTTTGTGTCTTCGAGTCATGTAAAACGATTGGGTCCGAGGGTATATGAGTCCGTTAGGGAGCAAGTTTTCATACCTTCGGTGAGTCTGTATCGTGTGGGAGGTTGTTTAGAGATGTATCTTTGATAGTTGGGCAAGTCGATTTTCCTGTAGACTTGCTAGAGTTTCCTTTTAATGGTTTTGAGATGATAGTTGGGATGGATTGGTTAGGGAAGTATAAGGTTAAGATAGACTGTCATCAAAAGAGAGTGTCCCTAAGAGGTCCTAAGGGTGTAAGTGTGTCTTATCGTGGGTTTCTAGTCAAACCCAAAGTTAAGTTGATTGCAGCTGTCACTTTGAAGTCGTATCTGAGGAAGGGATGTCCTCTGATTTTGTGCCATGTGAGAGATGACCGGATAGAGAGCCCTAGCGATTGACGAGATACCAAAGTGGTGGGAGAGTATGCGAGATGTCTTTCCGAGGAGATTCCGGGTTGCCACCGAAGAGGGAGATAGATTTCACCGTTGAGTTGAAGCCGGGGACGGGGCCAATCTCTAAGGCACCGTACCGTATGGGTCCTAAGGAGATGGAGGAGCTTAGGAAGCAATTGGATGATTTGATAGAGAAGGGATACATTAGACCAAGTGTATCGCCTTGGGAGCGCCTTCTTTTCGTGAAGAAGAAGGATGGAACGTTGAGGTTATGCATAGATTACAGAGAGTTGAACCGGGTGACGATAAAGAACAAGTATCCTTTGCCAAGGATAGATGACCTGTTTGATCAGTTGAGTGGTGCAACGGTCTTTTCTAAGATCGATTTGAGGTCGGGGTACCATCAGGTGAAGATTAGAGATGTGGACATACCGAAGACAGCTTTCACGTCGAGGTATGGCCATTATGAGTATGTGGTGATGCCATTTGGGTTGTCTAATGCGCCGGCAGTGTTTATGGATTTGATGAATAGGATCTTCAGACAGTTCTTGGACCAGTTCGTGGTGGTGTTTATCGATGATATCTTAGTCTACTCTAAGACTAAGGAGGAGCATGAAGAGCATCTGAGGATAGTGTTGCAGACTTTGAGAGATCATGAGTTGTATGCTAAACTGTCTAAGTGTGAGTTTTGGTTGGAGAAAGTTGCTTTTCTAGGGCATGTAATCTCTAAAGATGGGGTAGCTGTGGATCCGGCAAAGATTGAGGCAGTGACAAAGTGGGAAGCACCGAAGAATGTTGCTGAAGTGAGAAGTTTCTTGGGTTTAGCTGGATACTACAGGCGGTTCGTGAAAGATTTCTCCAAGATAGCTAGACCGATGACAGCGTTGATGAGGAAAGAGAACAGGTTTCGTTGGGATGAGAGTTGTGAGAAGGCGTTCCAAACCTTAAAGAAGCGTTTGACCACAGCTCCTGTCTTGGCATTACCTGAAGGGAGCGAGAATTTCGAGGTTTATACAGATGCCTCGAAGAATGGGTTGGGATGTGTGTTGATGCAGAATGGTAAAGTGATCGCCTATGCTTCTAGGCAGTTGAAGCCTTATGAGGAGAACTACCCTACTCATGACCTGGAGTTGGGTGCAGTGGTGTTTGCTCTCAAGATTTGGAGACATTACCTTTATGGAGCAATCTTTAAGGTATTTTCTGATCACAAGAGTCTCAAGTACATCTTCACGCATAAGGAGTTGAACATGAGACAGAGGAGGTGGATGGAGCTGATTGGTGATTACGACATGGAAATCATCTACCATGAAGGAAAGGCCAACGTTGTTCTTTGATGCTTTGAGTAGAAAGAGTGTACATTCCTTGTGTACAACTCTATCTTTGATGAGGCTAAGAGATGAGGTAGCGAGCTTTGGGATTCATATGATGCGAAAGGGGATGCCATGGGTGATATGACAAAGACACATGGAGTTTTATGATGATATTCGAGGTAAACAGGCTTTGGATCCTAAGATAGTGGAGTGGAGAACTGAGTAGAGAAAGGGACAAAGTGTCCGGTTTTCCATTCATCTGAGATGGTAGTTTGAGGTTTGATGGTAGGTGGTGTGTTCCTAATGATGAGGAGTTGAAAAAGACAATCATGACAGACGCATTGCACACCATATTCGATTCATCCGGTGGAGACAAGCTTTACAAAGATTTGAAGAAAACGTTTTGGTGGCACTGGATGAAGAAAGAAACAAATGAGTTTGTGTCCGTTGTTTGACATGCGAGAGAGTTAAAGGGGAACAGAGAAGACCACAAGGTAAGATTCAGTCTTTGGAGGTGCCTGAGTGGAAGTGGGAATCCATTTCCATGGATTTCATTGTGGGTTTACCTAAGAGTCAACAAGGTAACAATATGATTTGGGTGATAGTGGATCGGTTGACCAAGTCACTCACTTTGTTCCAATGAAAGATACATGGACTAAGGCACAACTGGCTATGGCCTATCGAAAGAACGTGCTTAAGTTACATGGAGTCCCTAAGGACATAGTGTCTGACAGAGATGCGAGGTTTATATCAAGGTTTTGGAAGGAGTTACAGGAATCGTTGGGAACAACTTTGAAGATGAGTACAGCATTTCATCCTGCGACGGATGGGCGAGACCGAGAGAACAATCAAGACTCTTGAGGATATGTTGCGAGCTTGTGTGATGGATTTTGGTGGTAGCTGGGAGGAGAGGTTGGACTTGATAGAATTTTCTTACAATAACAGCTATCACACCAATATAGGTATGGCACCGTTTGAGGCTTTGTATGGGAGGAGGTGTAGGAGTCCAATCTGGGGACGATAGTCTTGAGGCAGTGGTTTTAGGACCCGAGATGGTACATGAGATGGTGGAACAGATTAAGATGATCGGGGAACGGATGAGAGCAAATTTCAGGGATCGACGAGAAGAGTTATGCGGATCTACATCGTCGGGATATAGAGTTTCAGGTTGGGGACAAGGTTCTTCTGAAAGTGTCTCCTATGCGCGGAGTTATGAGATTTGGGAAGAAAGGCAAGCTAAGTCAGAAGTTTATAGGGCCTTATGAGGTCGTAGAGCGAGTTGGGGAAGTGGCTTATCGTTTGGCTTTACCGGCTGCTTTGGAGAGAGTGCATAATGTGTTTCTGAAGGAAATGTAGATCTATATACATACTAACATACTCATATATGTTAAAATTAATTTGTCATAAAATTAAATGTGGATTTTATGCATGCAAACATTAATAAAATAAGATAAGAAAACATTTTCTCACCATAAGGATTTCGGTCATAATGGGCACTAACAAGATCTCCTTCTTGTTAGTTCTTGAGCTTTCCATTAATGGATGAACATTCTTGACTTCAAATTAGAAGCCCTCCAATTAGTAGCACCCAAGACAATCCCTTAATCCCACAAATAAACATGTACTAGATGTTTGTATTGTAGTTTACCTTAAAATCTATTACTAATACTCATATACTACTTCTAGTAATCTTAGTAATTTATATGAACAATTTAGATTATAATCTCATCTTTTTGATGAAAATAAAAGAGAGAGAAGAGAGGATACATGAACATTTGCATGTGTATTGAATGGTTGTGTAAGAATAATCATATAAAAGAACTAAAAAACTCCTCTTTTGGAGTAGTAGAGCCGGCCCACTCAAGGCCAAAGGAGAGCATCTTGCTTTCCTTTTTGTCTTACCAATATTGTAGGTGTAAGGCTATGCAATAATAGGTATGATTATAATAATTTTAGGCATTAAAATAATACACCCACTATCCTCCACTATCTACAATATTTCGGTCCATATGTAAAATGGACTACCATTTTATTTTGTCAATTTGTCACTTGTCACACAATATGTCACATGTTACATGATACATGTTATTAATTAATTTAATGCATATTTATCACATAAATACCATTTCATGAATTAATTAAATTATATACAACAAATTGACTAGTGATACTTGATCACATAAATAAAATGGGTCATAAAATTATAATTCACAACTTCTTGTAATTATAATTAACCATTCATTCTTATCTTTATTATTTCTCAAACAATAAATAATTTTAGCAACAAAGCATTTTATTACTAAAATAAATCTTATTTAATCCCATTACAATAAGATATCAATATTCTCTTTCTCACAAATCGAATTGTTCAATTTTAAGGAATTAATTAATCAGACGGTATACAACTAATTAACCTTTTCAATTAAGGGAATCGTCCTTTAGGTGTGACCTCAAGGGATCAACTGATCACCACCGTCGCACGACAGTAATGTCAAACTCTAGCCAGCCAATCATTACCGATATGTGTGGACCAGTTGACTATATATATGTAATGTATCATCCCTTCCGTATTCTTGAAATGAGATTTAATAATGATATTTAAATCATGTGATCGCACTATTGTTGAGGACACATTTCCCAACAATCTCCCACTTGTCCTCGACAAGTGTGCGTCACCAATTCTCTTGTCCTATTACTATCTCCCACTCAATGCAAGGTGTCTTTCGGGTCGTACTTGCAAGTGATCATATCGAGAGTGGTTTCCTCGATCTGGAGAATAACTGATTGACCGGATTTATCCACTCTGGATACCTTCCGAGCGTGGCCACGCATTTCCAGTTCATTACTCCTCGAGTGGCCCTGAGACATTATTTTAACCCTGACAAGGGGATGGACAATTCCTATCGCACTCATTCCCTTCGACTAGCCACAGCCATCATAACCCAAAATATGCCCATTTGACCCCATTTACGAAGGTCGTAGTAACACAAATCAAAGTTAATCTGAAACTGTGCCATCTTAGGTGAATAGTCTTTAGTCAAAAGAATCGACTCATTAGAATACTATAGTAGCTCTCGCCACGACCAGGCTTTATAAATTTGCCGAACTCTATAAGCGGTCACTTTGCCCGACAAAATGTTCCTAACAGTCTGCCTATGTGATCGACTAGTCATCTCACATGACTCTATGGCACTTGAACTTGCCATCAATCGCATCACACTCTAGTCACTTCGAGACGTCACCTCATACAAGTGACTATGGGCGAATACAATGTTAATCCGTGTTCACTTTAACTGGGTTCAATTGTCTCCACAACCCGTTTGGATGTAACAAAGTATAATAAAAGAGTTTTAAAATAAAAACTCGAACGACAAATGTGATTATCACATATGAATAGTCAATGCCTGATTACTATTTCATATTCTATAATCTAATTTGATCTTGTACGTAGTTGTTCATTTCAATTCAATTGAAATGACATGACTCATCATGTTTAGCCTTTGAGAAGGCTTTGGTTAGTAGGTTTTATCAACTTCTTGTACCTTACTCAACCTTACTACATACTCGTTTTCCTTTTTGTAATGTACACATTTGCATTACAAAACTTTCCGAGTACGTGTCGAGATCCAATCAAGACATAGGCCCTCTAGCCTAAGAATAGCTCCCACTTTTTTTCACGAAATGTGGGGACTCATCCTCTTGCACATCTCATGATTGCAAGTGTACTCAATTTCCGTTATTAATATCTCTCATTGTTCTTTATTGCCTAGAACGATTCTAGAAAATCTACTTCTTAATTATCATAGCCATAATGGTATCTTAACCATCCTAATGTGTTTTGATTATGGTTTTGTCGGAAACCATGCGCAACCTCAATTGTCAATTGTCACTTGTGTAACACACTTACACAAAATTGCATCATAAACACTTTGCTTTACTTCCTTAATGCTTCTGCATGCACTTAAGGGTAATCTTTATGGCGTACTTGGCAAAAATTACTTAAATTCGATTTTGAAAACAATTCATCATACTCAAAGTATATGAAGTGTTATACATCATTACTCATTTAATTGATCCGGCAGCGGAAGCAAATGAAATCAATCAAATATGTTCAATTTAATTGAACTAGTCATGAATCTTATCAACATAAGACTTCTTGCGACGCTAATATCATGTGGATTTATCTTCATAGATCCGGATATTAAAGATGTATTATAATACTCCAAAAGTCTTAAATCATTCGCAATGATCAATATGTCATCCACATATCGGACTAATTAAAATTCCGTAACTCCCACTAAACTCCATGTATAAACACAACTTCTCGATTTATCGAGAAATGTTTTATCACATGATCCAAAATGTTGATTCCAACTCATTGATGTCCTACTTAAGACCCTCTCTTAAGTTTCACATTATCTTAGGATTGCAAGAATCTTCAAAACTCAAGATATGTATTGAATACATTCCTTCTAATTGAAGAAGTGGGTTTTAGATTCACTCGCTATGTATTTCATAATAATGAAACACAATCCCTAAGAAGATCCAAATAGACTTAAGCATTTCAATTGGTGCAAAACCCTTTGCAACCAATCTTACTTTGAAATATCTCTTTATTAGTGCAAAACCCTTTGTCACTAATCAAGCCTTTATTTCGGATTTTCATGGCTCTAAGCCTTGTATTGAGTTGTGACTTAAACACTCTTATGTAAGTCATATGTTCATTACTTTCCAGAAGTAATCAACTTGAATCAATCAATTTCTTTGTAAGTTATAAGCTCTTTACTTTCTTAAAAGTAGCATGAATTCATCCTTTTGACAAGTGACGAATAACCTCCTAGGTTTTAAAGAAACAATGTCTTACACAAAACGTCTCATGTAGCCAAGAAAGACCAGTTTCTTGCGACATAACATTCTCTGTGGCATTCTTTGTGGCTCTTGAATAATTTCTCCCACTCTTGTCTTCTAAAAATATACTTGTATTTTAGAAAGAAGACACTTCACGAGCCGCAAACCCGTCGTACTCGTGATAATTTAAGAGGGAAAAATGAGCATTTGTTTCTTGTGAAAACTTACAAACATGGTACCCTTACCATTTCATATCACATATGATTCGATTTAGTGGAAAAATAATCTAGACAAAATGATAAAATCCCCAAAAGGATCAAGTAACTCAAAGTAACTTGATCGAAGTCCAAACCTTATCAAATAGCGTTTGAATTCTTATCCAATCATACATTATCCCATAATGCGTGTTAAGAGAGATTAATTTGTGATACTATATCACAATTCATTTGGCTTATATCAAAGTCTTCACTTTGATAATCCCATCACGACTAAATCGTGATTACTTGAACTCTTTGAAATTCTTCAAAGATTTCTCTATTTACCTTATTAAGTGAACATATTAGTGTCAACTTAAATCGTTGGTAAAAGATAATGATCAACCTATTTTGGATCGTTGATTTACAACCTCGATCTCCTTTTCAACCAAAAGGCACGAGACATCTTGCTTTGAATACAAGATACGCATAAACCATTAACAATCTAATGGCTTCAAGAGTACTCGATAACTCTTTGCGTTCATCATTCCAGAATTTAAGGTTTAATCTTGGGTTACCAATTTGGGTCTTACATCATCTACATGATATATCATTCTAGTTTGGTTTAGAATATATTCACCTTGATAATGGGCCACCATACATCAAATCGTGGTGTATAGGGTCACAAAAGTGAAACCTCTTTTGTATCTTAACAAGTTTATATTCTTATTTAGAGTTAATGCACTTAATAGTCATAATTAAGTACAACTTTAAATCCAAAAACTAGATTGAGTACACAATTACTCTATCTCTCGTCTTCATTGTTGCTAGTCGTCATATTCTAATCATCCTATGTATCAAACATAATGATGAAAACCACCACCGGTTTCTAATATTGACGAAGTAATACTAGCAAAACTTATGTTTAACCAAATAAACATTTTTAAAGAAGAAGGTCCCATTAGATGTCCCACAACTAACTTGATAATTCTTCAATAATTTGGGGTAGTTTCCTTTCTTGTGTCCAACATTTAAGACAATGGAAACTTTATCGGTCGGGATTGATAGGTTTAGTATCGTCATTCTCAACAACTTTACTTTTAACATTACCTTGTATCAATCCCATTATAATCTTTACTTCTTGAACCTCGTCCTCATCTTAACGGTTTAAGAGAATGCTCCCACTTATTTCAATGAGTCTTTGCTTTGAGAAGCAAAATTGAATTCATGAAGATTACTCTTCATTTGTTCGTTTTAGTCTTAAAACTTTCATTGAAGTGGTTGCGTTATTTTGGTCAATTACGAATTCTTGACAAAACTAATTACCAAAACAATTTATCGCTTCAAGGTACTTAATTCAATTAAGTATATGAATAATAATCCATTGTAAGTAGATGTGTTAGTCAAGAATCAAAAACCTGTTTGATAATGAATAACTTTAATCTATACTCTTTGCAAGAGATCCTTAGCAATGGTAAATACGAGGTCTTTGAAGAAAAATCAAATTTTGTCTTGATTACAATGTTTTAATGGAGTTTTGTATCAAAATCAAAATGATATCGTATATGAATTGTGGTAAAGAAATAGAACAATATGATAACGGAATAGTGGAAAACTTAACATTTATCGTTATATTAATACTTGAAAAACAAGTATAGCATTTACATAGTGACCTCTACCCAACTATGATAAATGATTCCAAGACCCAAATTCATATCGACTTAGGCACGGTAGGGCCGATACATCCTTTATCAATATAACTCGGTGGATTAACGTTTAATCGATTCTACTTTTAGAATTCTTGGTCGATAATATTACACTAACTATTATCTTTAGCCCAAAACACATTCGACAAGGGCACGGTAGGGCCGATACATCCCTTATCAAAAACTTTTGTTGAGTTCAATCCAAATTTCGAATAAATGTGTCCATGATCCAAATCCACATCAACTCGGACACGGTAGGGCCGATTCATCCCTTATCAACATGAATTCGGTGGATTAACATTCATCACCCACTTCCCCTACGTAACAAGGTTTGTACCCCGGTAGGGCCGAGCGCACTCCCTCGCGAAATAGGTTTTCATGGTTTCTACTATTTGGTAAGGCTATGTCTCAATTAATTGTTTTAGCGAGAGGTCATGTCAATTTATTATCTATCACGTTTTAAGTGAACTAAAGTGGTGAACTACGATAATTCTAATTGACACGGTCGATAAACTCGATAAAATGACAATGCATGTTTAGTTATGGCGATTTAGCGATGCATGAGACATAAAATAAAATGCAAGCATAAAAATAAATAAATCCTAGTATGGCCTTTCCTAAAATAGAAAAACTATTAATCTATTACATATTCGGAAACCAACTCCATTGGTCCCTTGAACTTCGGTTGTGACACGCATCTCGAGGTAACACCGTCTTTATGTATCGCCATTCTTAAAGAAATCCGTCTTTTGGAACTCCGGAATGAATAAAAATTACATAATAAATTACATAATTTCCTATTATACATTTGTAACTAAAATAAAATAAATCTATTAAATTACAAAACGGTGATACGAGATCACAATAAAATTACAACCGAATCGATATTCCCATACATTTCGGAAATACCAATTAAAATCTAAGGCCATACTAAGTAAAATTACATAATTCAAAATTACATAAATTAAAATTATGACAATCATAAAGAAAAATGCAGCATTATAATATGTATGAACATGCTTCATTTTAAGCTAAATCGCCTTTAATTAGCCAATATCGTATATTACTTTCGTTTTTACGATTTGCGTGATTTCAACATTTTATAATCACAAAAATACATAAACTCATATTTATGCATAAGTTAATTACCCTAACCTCTTAGGACTCAAAATATAGTCTTCACTAATAATTTGACCATAATTAACTTTTATTTACAAATTTGTTCATAAATGGACCAAAATTACAAAAATAAGCTATTAAACTTCAAATAAATCCAAAAATTTCAAATAAATTCAAAATTTGAAATTTAAATTCATGAACATTCTGGAAAATTTCCATGACACTCATAATGTTCAAAAAACTTAGGTTAAAAATTTCGAAAATTTTCCGGAAAAACAATGTTGCGGTTTATCGATATTTAATAAAATAATCATAAAAACATGGAAAAATTATTTTCATTAACTTTTCAATTTTAGATCTGAAAAATATAATAAAATGCAACATTAGACGTTTTTCCTAAGTCATAGATTATGTTTTATTAATTTTCAACTAATAATGTCACTATTTATGCCATTTTTCTTCAAAAAATCATAAATCATGCTAAAAGACTTCTTTATAGCCAATTATTTTACACACATCTTGTAAAATTGCATGTGACAACATATTAATTTTCTATGACCAGATTCGAAATTTAACTCATATTAACCTATTTTTCTCTTAAATCCGAATTTAATAATGAAAAATTCATTTTTCGAGCATAACAAGTGCAAAAATTATGAAAATTTACAGGTTATCTCAAAATAATATATGTAACAACATATCCAAAAACCAAGTGAAAATTCGAAGTATAGCTAATTTTCGACCAAAAATGACATTTTTACTCATAAAATCACATTTAAATGTCATTATTATTAAATATGAACAATAAAAATCCGAAAAATTAACCAAAAAATCCTAAAACATTTTAGGACCAGAAATATTAACATGCATGGATTAAATTCGTGATATATCATAATAACACAAATTTTACAAGTTTTATATGTTAATCTTTATAACTCGGAAAAACTTTTAACCGATTTGCATGCAAACAACCGTGGCTCTGATACCAATTGAAGGAAATGTAGATCTATATACATACTAACATACTCATATATGTTAAAATTAATTTGTCATAAAATTAAATGTGGATTTTATGCATGCAAACATTAATAAAATAAGATAAGAAAACATTTTCTCACCATAAGGATTTCGGTCATAATGGGCACTAACAAGATCTCCTTCTTGTTAGTTCTTGAGCTTTCCATTAATGGATGAACATTCTTGACTTCAAATTAGAAGCCCTCCAATTAGTAGCACCCAAGACAATCCCTTAATCCCACAAATAAACATGTACTAGATGTTTGTATTGTAGTTTACCTTAAAATCTATTACTAATACTCATATACTACTTCTAGTAATCTTAGTAATTTATATGAACAATTTAGATTATAATCTCATCTTTTTGATGAAAATAAAAGAGAGAGAAGAGAGGATACATGAACATTTGCATGTGTATTGAATGGTTGTGTAAGAATAATCATATAAAAGAACTAAAAAACTCCTCTTTTGGAGTAGTAGAGCCGGCCCACTCAAGGCCAAAGGAGAGCATCTTGCTTTCCTTTTTGTCTTACCAATATTGTAGGTGTAAGGCTATGCAATAATAGGTATGATTATAATAATTTTAGGCATTAAAATAATACACCCACTATCCTCCACTATCTACAATATTTCGGTCCATATGTAAAATGGACTACCATTTTATTTTGTCAATTTGTCACTTGTCACACAATATGTCACATGTTACATGATACATGTTATTAATTAATTTAATGCATATTTATCACATAAATACCATTTCATGAATTAATTAAATTATATACAACAAATTGACTAGTGATACTTGATCACATAAATAAAATGGGTCATACAGTTATAATTCACAACTTCTTGTAATTATAATTAACCATTCATTCTTATCTTTATTATTTCTCAAACAATAAATAATTTTAGCAACAAAGCATTTTATTACTAAAATAAATCTTATTTAATCCCATTACAATAAGATATCAATATTCTCTTTCTCACAAATCGAATTGTTCAATTTTAAGGAATTAATTAATCAGACGGTATACAACTAATTAACCTTTTCAATTAAGGGAATCGTCCTTTAGGTGTGACCTCAAGGATCAATCGATCACCACCGTCGCACGACAGTAATGTCAAACTCTAGCCAGCCAATCATTACCGATATGTGTGGACCAGTTGACTATATATATGTAATGTATCATCCCTTCCGTATTCTTGAAATGAGATTTAATAATGATATTTAAATCATGTGATCGCACTATTGTTGAGGACACATTTCCCAACAGTTTCATGTATCGCAGCTGCGGAAGTATGTGAGTGACCCGTCACATGTGTTGGAGGCAGAAAGCTTGGAGCTGGATGAGTCTTTATCATACCTTGAGATGCCTAAGCAGATCCTAGACCGCAAAGTTAGAAAGACCAGGAGTGGTGAGACAGTGTTGCTTAAGATCCTTTGGTCTAACCACGAGACTGAGGAAGCTACATGGGAGGCGGAGGATATCATGAAAGAGCGTTACCCTTTCCTTTTTGATCAGGTATGTATGGTTACGAGGACGTAACCTTGTTTCTTTTAGGGGGGTAGGAGATGATCGCGAGAGTTTTTAAGAGTTTTTGCACCCCTCGTATATGTTGTGTCGGTATGTTGGTCGGGATAAGTTGGGTTAGTAACATGTTTTACGTTGTGTTTATGTTGACCTTCGAGTCGGGAAGCTTATGGGAGTACCTTTGTTTGGTAGTGGTTTGAACTTCGGGGACGAAGTTCCTTTTAAGGAGGGAAGACTGTAATACTCCGTATTTATGGTCTTGGGGGTACTCTATCGAGTAGCCCTTACTCTGTCGAGTAAGGGTATGTTGCAGAATAAAATAGTTTCTGACCTGTTGGGCACTCGATCGAGTAGGGGGGTACTCGATCGAGTACCTTGGGTACTCGATCGAGTGTCCGGTTTATCGGGGGTTTTTCTCGGGTTTTGTTAATTACGCGATTAAGGTATTTAAATCAATTCGTCTTCATTCTAAATCACTTTTTACAAAACCTAAAACCTGTTTAAGAGAGAAAGCAACTTATCTTCTTCCTAATCGCGTTCTTGACAATTCCCGGAGTTCAGACGGTCGGATTGCGTCGTAGTTTGTGTCGTTGGATTCCTTGCGTCGAGGGTAAGCTTTTAATATAATTTATATACTATTTTGTTAAGATTGATGAAACCCTAATTTGGGATTTGGGGATTGTTATGTGTAGTATTTGAATAGTAGTCTTTATGTGTTATATGTTAGGAGGAGAATTCATAGAAGAGGCGTTTTGAGACAACTGTAGATACCGTCTGCGTGTTGTGCTTTCCAGGTAGGATTTCCCTACTCAGTATTAGTCCCATAATGGGGTATTGGTGATGTGCTGTAGTTAGTTGATTGATATGATGATTGTAATTGTAATTGTGATTGTGATTGTGGTTGTGTTTGTGATGGTTCTCGAGATGCGTTCTCGGCTGAGTGGGGTCACTTGCGGGAGTGATCTCACGCCCTAGTTTCGCCCTTCGTGGAACCCGCCACGAAAGGGGATGTGCACATTAATGGACAGGGTTATCGCTCGTACGATGAGCGGGGCTTAGGTGGGAACGGCAGTGCGGTCCCCCAGCGGCGGGGTGGTCCATGGGACGATCGATGATTGAGACGGTTGGTTGGATGTGTGTGTGTGTGTGCGGCGATTCAAATTTGTCTGTTTGTCTTATTATTGTTATTTATATTGATTGTGTGATTAGTACCGACCCGGTGTTGTTTTGTAAAACCTGCGGTGATCCATTCGGGGATGGTGAGCAGATATTGAACAGGTATAGAGATGATACGGGGATAGCTGGGATGGCCACGACATGACGATAGAGTCTTCCGCTGTAGTTTAGCTTTTATTTCCATTTCAGTTGAGAACAGTTAGTTTGGAATAATGTATTGCACTTTAAGTTTGGGTTTCAAGGATTGTACTTATTCATTAAATTACTTATAATAAATGTTGTTTCTGTTTTGTCTATTTGATTATCATGCCTCGGGCAACCGAGATGGTGATGTCTTCATACCTGAGTGGTCCTGGTAAGGCACTCGGAGTATGGGGGTGTTACACTTAGAACCCTAATTACTTTTGCTTAGAAATTATGAGGAACTAATCCTCTCTTTCTTGGATCGACAGATTGAAGCTATTGACTAATTAATTGTGAGATTGTTCTTTCTCTCTTTTATTTCTCAAGTATTGTTTATGTCTCTTGCTCGTATTTTATGATTATTGTTTCTTTTTACTAATCTGATCAATTGGTAATTGTTCACTTTAATCTATTGCATGTTTAGAAATTGAATCCGTAATTGTTCAATTAATCTAGACTAAAGTAGCAAACTTTACCCTAATAATTTGTATGCGTTTCATCGTTATTAGGACGAAATAGAGACTAGACATATAATTCGAATCGTTAACCGCGTGTGTTAAAGATCGTTATCTTTATTGCTTCCTTGGATTGTTAATGCTGTTGTTGGATTAAATCTAGACGATTGGCTTAGATTATTCAATAATTAGGGTCTTCTAATATCGCATTTCGAGTTAGTTGACTAAACTTAAGAGGAAGGGGAAACTTGTATTTCCACAATAAAGTGCTTGAGAGTAATCGAATTAAAGACAATCGAAGACCAATTAGTTTGTTGATAGTGGATGTTTGTTGACCCAAGACCTTTAATCATCTGAATTCATCTTATTAACTTGTTCCTTGTTTTATTAGTCATTAGCTTCTTCAATCACAAATCCCCCGATATTATTGCTACTTGTACTCTTTACTTTTACACATTAATTATATCGTCTTCCCTGTGGATTCGACACCCGACTTACCTCTACTATATAGTTAAGGTAATAGGACTTTATTACTTATTTTTGGGAGCATACGACTTCGGCTCACCATGTTTAAAGGAGCGTATACGGTAAACGGGCATGTGAGACGAGAGAGAGTGCATGAGAATCAGTGAAGTGAGGTGAACTTCGGGGACGAAGTTATTTTTAAGGGAGGAAGATTGTAATACCTCATAAGTTCTAAACCTAGTACTCGGTCGAGTTGTTGAGTACTCGACCGAGTAAATCTCACTCGATCGAGTGAGGGACCGAGTAAGCTTGCAAAGTTGTTAAAGCCCCTGATTCGTAGGTCACTCAATCGAGCGGAGGTTCACTTGACCGAGTGGTGCCGTCACTCGACCGAGTGAACCGAGCACTCTACCGAGTGCTGCGGGAACAACCGAGTTTTCACGCGTGGGCTTTTCTATTCATGGACCTTGATATATATATATATATATATATATATATATATATATATATATATATATATATATATATATATATATATATATATATATACACCCTATTTTTATGATTTTTTCCATTTTCAAACCCTAATTCCTTCTCTCTACACCTTCCTACCTCTCTCTACAATCCTTCATTCTCTAAATATTAGATCTACAACTATGGGTGAAGCATTTGGAAGATTCATTCACATATTCTTGTTCCTTATCACTTGGTGAGTATTATACTACTTTTTCCCTTTAATTTAGATAATTCTTTTTAAGACTAGAAGTAATAACCACCCCGTTAGGGACCCGTTGACTAGCTGTTGCTGACCTTGGACACTTGGTAGACCCTTGAGAACCTCTCATACAAACGGGCTTAGTACTTGGTGAATTTTAGGAGTGGGGAACTCGATCTAGCATAGGCTACTCGATCGCGTAGGCTAGTAACTCGATCGAGTAGAGGCTACTCGATCGAGTAAGTCCCATACTCGATCGAGTACGGTATTTTCAGCGGTAAGTTATATATCGTGAAGTCGTAAACCGCAAATCAGTTTTTTATTTCTTTTCTTCCTAAACCTAATCAACGACACTTCTTCTCCTTCACCATCCTTCAACCTTTGAGATCCCTTTACACTTGGAGAGACCATGGGGATGGATACTTGAGTCGGGTAGCGGTCTTTTTGCTGAAATGCCGAGCATAGGTAAGTCATCATCATCATCATACCTAGATTTATTTGTGGTTATGGTTGTTGGTAATAGGGTTTTCCCTAATGTTTGTGATAGGTGTTTATGATGGTTGCTTTGTCTTCATACGGATGTATGCGGTGATGATGCTGATTGCTAAAGGTAGGTTTTCCTACTCAGTACTATTGATTGATTATCTTGTGTGGTGCATAGGATTGTTCTATGTGGGATAGATATGTTGTGATTGTGTACGGGGTGCGTCCCTGGCTGACTGGAGTCACTTGCAGGAGTGGTTTCACGCCCTTGATTCGCCCCTTGTGGTTCCCGTCACAAGGGGGATGTGCACATTAGTGGACATGGGTTATTCGCTCGATGGAGATGAGCGGAGCTTAGGTGGGAAAGACTGCGGCCCCCCCACTGGCAGTGTGGAATATCTGTTGCGATTAATATTCTGGCAGGACTTTACCTTCGGGTTTGTCAGATGATTGACGGATGATTGGTGTTGGACATGGATGTGTGTATGTTGTACCTTGGTTTGGCTGTTGTTCTCTAGTTACTAACCTTGTGTGGTGTTGTTTGTCTTTCTTCTTGTTATATGTCTGTCGTGATCTACTATGGTGAGCAGTCAGTCTTAGCAGGTTTTGATATGTGGAGCTTATTAGTTGGTTGTGTGGGAGAGACGAGTCTTCCACCGAGTTCTAACATGAAGTAGTATCATCGTAGTGGATAGTTTTTGGTTATCAGTTATACCTTTTCTTTCTGTTAAGTTAAACTTGTAATAAAACTTGGATTGTTCTTTTATTGACGTTATGATATTTACTATTCCTCGGGCAACCGAGATGGTAATGCCCTTATTTGTTAGGGAAGGTCTTGTTAAGGCTCCTTGGTAGATGGGGTGTTACAAAGTGGTATCAGAGCGACGATTTTAGAACCTGTAACCAATGAACGTAGTGAGTCTAATAAAACGAACCTGGTGTATGTGTGTTGGGAGTCCCTTGAATTTGCTCAAATATGGGTGAGAAGGCCCTCTCATTCTAAAATCCCTGCCCCTTGACATCGGTATGGTCGTGTTTTGGTTTGTGTGAGCTATAGTTAGTCATGGTTGAGTTTTGTTAGTGTATTTTGAGTAAAGTAGTTGGTGTTGCATGTTTTTTTGGGTATGGTGTGAACTTCGGGGACGAAGTTCGTTTTAAGGAGGGAAGACTGTAATACTACAGTTTTCTGGTCCTTATTTACTCAGTAGAGTAGGAGCATTCGGTCGAGTACCCGATCAAATGGGATTACTTTCCGCGGTTTGATTAAGGTGAATTGAGATTATATATATTTCGTTTAACAATTACTAATTCATTTTATCAAAACTTAAACTACGTTCATCTTCTCTCTAATCACCCAAATCACTCCCAAGTCCAATTGATCGATCGTGAGTCTACACTTCCTTCTATTTGTACTGCTTTCGTCCGTAAGTCTCTAGTGCTTTGTTAATCAATTTGTGGTTATCTTTTAGGGTTGTCCTAATTGATTAGGATGGGTTAAAGGTTGATTATTATAGATTATGATTTTGTGTTGTGGTGATTCTTGCTAGGTGACGAGTTCGTAGAAGAACAATTCGAGCATCCTTTGTTGTTGATTCAGATTTGCGAAAATAAGGTAGGGTTTCTCCATCCAGTCGATTGCGTAATTAATTAATTTGAGATTGTCTGTGATTTATTGATTGATATGTTGCGTTGGATTGAGATTTGTTGAGTAAGATTGTGACTGGTATTGTTGTAATGGGACCATGTTCGGGAGATGGTTCCAACCCCATGTTCGCCTCTTGTGGCTCCCGTCACAAGAGGGATGTGCACATTAATGATCTGGGTGCGCTCGTTGCGATGAGCGAGGCTTAGGTGGGAACGACTGCGGTCTCTCAATGGCGGTGAGGGTTACCTGTTGCGATGGGTGATCTGGCAGGACTACACATTTAAGTGTGTAGTCGGTTATTGATTAGTAATGGAGTTTGGAGAATTCTTATCTTGATTATTGAGTTGACTGACCCCGTTATTGTTTTCAAAATCGTGGTGATCCATTTGGGGATGATGGTGAGCAGTTGATTGAGCAGGTATAGGTGTGTATAACTTGCAGGTTTGGATGGGGGTCGATTCATCATCGATCGCTTAGCTAGGTTCCGCTGATAGTTTATACATTAGTCTTTTGGTTCTTTTGATGTAAACAGTTTGGCTACACCTCAGTTGTATTTTGATAAACAATTGTTATCTTTTAATAAAAATTCTTGGATAGTCTATTTGTAATACTTTACCTCGGGCAACCAAGATGTTAGCACTTTGATATGCTAGGGTGGTCTTGGTAAGACACCTTGGTTTATAGGGGTGTTACATACCGAGCCGTGGCATATACAACATGTGAACTCAAATGCCTTAAAGGCTTGCTCAAATTTCCATGTATTCCTCATAATAAACTTATACAACTTTTTATGTGACTGTAAAGTCCACTTTATATTGCTCGAATCCTATTTTTCACGAGCGCACAAAGCACATTGAAGTTGATTTCAATTTTATTCATGATGAGATAAAAAAGGGTACCTGTAATACCCGTATTTTATTTACCTAGGTCAAAGACCAGTCAACGGTAAATGAGAAAATATATTATATAAAACAATATTGTATTCTATGAGTTATGTTATAAGACGATGTTATATGGTGACAGTAGTATTTACTAAGAATTATAATAGACGGTATTAATAATAATAATAATAATAATAATAATAATAATAATAATAATAATAATAATAATAATAATAATAATAATAATAATAATAATAATAATAATAATAATAATAATAATAATAATAATAATAATAATAATAATAATAATAATAATAATAATAATAATAATAATAATAATAACAATGACAATAACAATGACAATGACAATAACAATAACAATAACAATAACAATAACAATAACAATAACAGTAATAATAATAATAATAATAATAATAATAATAATAATAATAATAATAATAATAATAATAATAATAATAATAATAATAATAATAATAAAAATAATAATAATAATAATAATAATAATAATAATAATAATAATAATAATAATAATACATAATAAACCTTCATATATATATATATATATATATATATATATATATATATATATATATATATATATATATATATATATATATATATATATATATATATATATATAGAGAGAGAGAGAGAGAGAGAGAGAGAGAGAGAGAGAGAGAGAGAGAGAGAGAGAGAGAGAGAGAGAGAGAGAGAGAGAGAGAGATTGGATTTGGTGATTTTGGTTCTTATGGTGAGTTGTGAGTTGGGGGAATCTCAGCCACTAGATTATATTAGAGATGAGTGGCCAAGATCAAATCTTACATGTCATATAAAACATTGTCATTTACTTATTTTCTCTTTTTTCTAATGTTACTTTTTTTTTTTACTTTAATTTTTTTTTCTTTTTTTTTTACCTCGTGTTATTATGCTTTTTTTTACCACTTTGATTTTTGTTTTCTCTTATGTTTTTCTTTAATTTACTCATTATGTTACCTTTTTTTCTTTTTCTTTTTGTAATGGATTTTTTTTACTTGAAATTTTTTTTACTCTTATATTTTTTTACCTCGTGTTATTATGCTGTTATTGTGCTTTTTTTACTTTGATTTTTGTTCCTTTTTTTTACCACATGTTATTGTTATTCCGCTGTTATTGTGATGTTATTCTGTTGTTACTTTGATTTTTTTTACGACTTTGATTTTTTTTCTTTTTTTTACCACGTGTTATTGCGCTGTTATTCGACTTTTATTCTGCTGTTATTGTGATGTTATTCCGGTGTCACTTTGATTTTTTTACTTTGATTTTTTTTCACTACTTTGATTTTTTTACTTTTTTTTACGCATGTTATTGTGCTGTTATTCTGGTGTTATTGTGATATTATTCCGGTGCCACTTTGATTTTTTTAACGACTTTGGTTTTTTTTTTCTCTTTTTTTTACCACATGTTATTGTTATTCCGCTGTTATTGTGATGTTATTCTGCTGTTACTTTGATTTTTTTTACGACTTTGATTTTTTTTTTTTTTTTTTTTACCACGTATTATTGTGCTGTTATTCTACTGTTATTTTGCTTTTATTGTGATGTTATTCCGGTGTCACTTTGATTTTTCTTAATACTTTTGATTTTTTTAACCTTTTTTTTACCACATGTTATTGTGCTGTTATTCTGGTGTTATTGTGATTCTGCTATTATTGTAGTGTTATTGTTATTTTTTTTAAAAAATTCTCATTTTGTTACCTTTTTTTTTTCTTTACGTGTTGTTACTTTACTGTTATTGTGCTGTTATTCTGCTATTATTGTAGTATTATTGTTATTTTTTTAAAAAAATTCTCATTTTGTTACCTTTTTTCTTTACGTGTTCTTACTCCAGTATTATTGTGCTGTTATTCTGCTATTATTATTGTGTTATTGTTATTTTTTAATTGTTGAGTAGATTTGTAGTAGAATACCCGCTTGATTGCATTATTTTCCTCTCAAATCTGTCTCGGTAGCCTGGATACATGATATGAGGGTCAGATCCACTGTTTCGGTTTTACTGATGTGTAGAATGTAAATTTGGCACTCTTCTCCATTAACCCGCACCAATTAAAAATAATTCCAAATTTGAGTGGGGATTTTATTTCCCCCTTCCCTTCCAAATGATCCAATAACGAGCAACATACCCTGTATCCAGACTCCAGAGTGACCTGTCTGCCCGGTTTCTATTGACCCGTTTGATAGTCGATACCATGGCCTTCACTAAAACTCCTCCAATATGTCAAAATACTGGGTTTGTAAGCATATATCAACAACTATTCGACTCATTTTCACCACCTCTTCTCTATATATACTACCGGCTTCATCCTCGACTACCAATCTCACTAACTCCGCTACTGATCGTCTATCAATCGATCCATCATTTTCATCCTTCTCTATTACGACCCCAATCTGCTTCTCCTTCAGGATTTTGGCATTTAACACCTGATCCAACACAAACGGTAGCATTATCAGCGGCCTTCCGAACTGAACCCCTTCAATCACCGAACTACGACCACTGCGTCAAAATGCTCCTACTGAGATCAAGGGAGCCAAAGAAGAAGAACACTAATGCAGCGAACCTTGATTCTGAGTCGATCTGCAACTACAACCACTGCGTCAAAATATTCCATTGATCATTAAGCAAGTGGAGAAAACATAGAATCTGACAAATACTATGGTTGTGCTTCTTCTTGTATTGCGATATCAACCAAATGTAGAATTGCTGTCATTCGAAAAGTTGACATTTATAGTGTGTGGCCGTGGAGTCTTTTTTATCTAGCCCTCTAAAGTAGCCATTTTAAAGATAGTTTTGCTGATTGCATCAAAGTGGGGTTGATTTTATTAGGAAACACAAATATGCTGCAGACTTGGTATTGACGTTGCCGTCTCTGGAGAACATCAATATCTACAGCTGCCCCAACATGAAGTCATTCTCACCCCTGCAATTCTAAGGGTTCCCTGATTACAATAAGGACTGTTGATGACAAGCCCTCCAATGTCAAGATTCAAGACTTGAATAACTTTCTGCTTCAGCAAACGACTGGCCAATAAAACACTACTTGTAAATTAAGGTGCAACTGGGATCGATCGTGGAAACTACAGGTTTGCAACTGAGAATTTCAATGGTTTGCTGAAGAGTGAAACCCGACATAAAACTCACTTGAACCAGCTCCACCTCACCATTCCATCACCACCTCCATTTTCAAGCACCACCATGTGCCATCACCAACAACACCAGCATCAACCCATCAGACACCCTGATTTCGTCCTCCATTCACGCACCAACCCCAACTCCTTCACCATTAACCACAAACATACATTAGCAGCAATTCCTTCCTCCATACCTCGACATTCGAGCCTCGGACAACAAAGATGAACCGAGCACAGCCATGGCTCGGCCAAATTAATCTCATCAGCCATGAACCGAGCACATCCATTAGCCTCAGACCAACATCATTAATAACACGAAAACATTACTCAAATCTTCACTCATCATCGATCGCTTACATCAAAATCATCAGAGTCATCGAAAACATCATCGAAATCCGAGCAACTATCATCAACTATTATTTCGTTCAACCTCACCACCAAACCAACGCCGCTGCCGGTTATTCTAATCTCCGTCGCCGTATATCCGACATCATCGTTTACGCCGCTGTCGGATATTCTAATCTCCGTCGCCGTATATCCGACATATCGTTTCTCGAAGATCCGACAGTTGTGATTGCGTCGCTTGATAAGAAATTTTCATCATCCTCATTGATTTGTACGCCGGTGACTTCGTCTCTCCTTAATCCAACATTAAAACCAACATTTGATTTGATTCGATTCTTCGGAGAACACTTGAATTCCAGAGAATTAACTTTTTGAATTATAACATTGGATTAATAATTTCAATTAAAACTAATAAAGATAAAATACTGTAAATTTGTGGATGAAATCAATGAATTGATTGACGTTAGATTGCCAAAATTAAAAAGAAGTTGATTAGGAGTTATGTGTGTCAGTTGGAGTTGGGACATAAGGATTTTAGTTTGTTTTTAAAACGGTTGATGTCAGCTGTTGATTTCACTTTATTCAATGGCTTAGATTTCCCCAACTCACAACTCACCATAAGACCCCAACTCACGAGATCCTACTATATATATATATATATATATATATATATATATATATATATATATATATATATATATATATATATATATATATATATATATAATATATAAAAATTAGATCATGTGAGGATAACTATCTTTTTTAGGATTGAGGATTTTGTTACAATATCAAAACTTCTCCAATACAATATCACAGGTTATTCGATAAAATATCATACACAAAAAACACGTGCAAAAAAAAATTATAATTTGTCTTTTTTTTTGCAAAGGTCATATTTTTCGTGATATTGTATTGAAGAACCTGTGATATTGTATTCACAAATCCTCAATCCTTAAATATTTAGGAGTTCTCACCGGATCCCAACTCTCTCTCTCTCTCTCTCTCTCTCTCTCTCTCTCTATATATATATATATATATATATATATATATATATATATATATATATATATATATATATATATATATATATATATATATATATATATATATATACTCCACCCTCCCATACTACCTCATCTTATCTCATAATCCACACAACTCCACGACACATTATAGAGGGAGGGGAAGAGAGAAAAAGGGAGAAAAGTGAAGGAGGCATTTTGTCCTTCCGCCTCGAGATATTAAGGTAAGACCCTCTTATACTAGCTTATATATTAATTAATTTATACCGTTGATCCGTCTCGACCTTGACCCACATTGAGACCATCGTTGACCATCCTTTGACCACCGTTGACCTCTTAAATCGACTTTGACCGTTACATATAAGGTTATTAGTGTTGCTGTTTTTATACCGTCTTTGGGCTGGTTTTTAACTACCGTCTATGGCCTAACTTGGGTTGACCTTGGGTTTTTATTATTGTGGGTTGAGTGGAGAGTGAGGTGGTCGTGGGTGGTGGTAAGGGTGTTTAAAACGGGTTGAAAAAGGGGCATACAGGTTTGGGTGTATTGTTGATGGTTGTTGTTATTGTCGTGTGTAGTTGTTTTTGGGGCCATGCCCGGTGGTTCTAATGGTGTTGGGGAAGGCCGCGTAGCACCGTGGACTGTGGGTATTGGTGGTGGTCCACGGTGATGTCAATTTGGTAGTGATTAATAGTGCATGTCGGGTGTGTTTGTGTTGTTATCGGGCTGCTTTGTTGTTGTTGTTTGTCGGGATTGTGGATGCTCTTTGGAGGCCGTGGGTGGTGTATGTGGTGGTTAAGTGTGGTGGTTTATGATGGTGGTGTATGGTGGTAGTGGTCGTCGTGTGTGTCGTTGGATATGTGACTGTTTGTGGGTGTTTAGGGGGTGGCCCAAATACGGGTTCACCTGTGTATTGTGGGGGTTATGCGTAGTGTGTTTAAGACGGGTTTTAATTAGTGCATAATGGGTTATGAGTTGAGATTTGAACCAAATATTTGGCGGGTAGTTGAGTCGGGATTTGGATTTAATTATATTAGATTATATATTGTAATTTAATTAGATTAGTTAGTAATTAAATTAGTAGTAATTATCTGTAATTGTATTTAATTAGGTGACGATTTTGTGGAGGAGCACATTTGTATCCATTTGCTTTATTGTTTGACGGGATTGCTAAAAGGTAGGTTAATCCTACTTAGTTTCAATATATTTGGATGGTCATGTGAGTCGTTATTGAGTGTCATTGCATTATAACATATTTATCGTAAATTCGTATGTTATTAGAAATGCAATATAATAACTTGAGGTTGATAATATTGAGAAATTGATATTTATATCGTAATTGGGCCTCAGTATTATGATGAGTCGGTAATTGGCCTATTGTGTGGTATCTTACATTTATTGTGTTTGTCATGCATATTGGAGGACATGACGGTCTTGGTTGGTTACTTGTTGTTAAGGAGACGTAAGACGGTTGCGGGACCGTCTTACACTTGAGTCGCCTCTTGGAGCTTCCCACTCCAAGAGGGATGTACACATTAATGGCTTGAGTACGGAGGGTGGTTGAGACACGGCGTCTGGCAGAGGATCCAGTTGGCTTCCCCGGTACGTCTGGGCGTGTCTCGGTACCTATTTGTGAGGTGTGATGCCGTGGGCGTGTTCCTAACACCGGTGGTTGTGGGTATGTCTGGGCGTGTCCCAGTACCGGCGTGGAGATTGTATAATAATTTCTCATTCACATCATTGTCATGTTGCATACACATATATGCGTCGTGTCTTATGTTATTTATCGAAACTGATGTGTTGTGTTGTGTTGTGTTGTGTTGTGTTGTGTTGTGTTGTGTGTGTGTGTGTGTGTGTGTGTGTGTGTGTGTGTGTGTGTGTGTGTGTGTGTGTGTGTGTGTGTGTGTGTGTGTGTGTGTAATTGTCACTTATTTCCAGGGTGGCTTGTGTCGATCCATATGATATTTCGATCATATGGGGAGAAGTTTAAGCACATGTTGTATTTGGTGTCACGTGGGAGATGGGACGAGCTTCAGACTTAGAGTCGAGTTGGCTTGAGATAGTCTTCTTTAAAGGATCTTAACAGTGTGTCTTGTATTCATTTATTCATTTGTTTACGTTTATGTAATCCACTAAACTATCATTTATAATAAAATTTTCTTGATTGTATCTTCGATTCACTGTCTCGGAAAATCGAGATGGTTACATCTCCCAATTACCTTGGCCGGGTAAGAAGGAAGTGTTACAAAGTGGTATTAGAGCCAGGTTTTGGAACCTAAACCGATAAACTCAAAATGAACGTAGGTGTGTCTAATTAAATGAACCCGACATGAGTACAATAGGAGGTCGGTTTTGGGTGAGTAGGATCCCTCATCTCAAAACTAGATCTTATTGTCTCGGTTGGTCACTACGTAGGTAATTATGAGTAGGAGGCTACGTGATATGTTGTGTGATTTCATGTATGCAATGTTAAGTTGGCAAGTCCTCGTATTACGTGGTTTTGTGTGTGTTGATACACGTTGATAGGCGTCATGCACGACATAATAGTATTGTCCTCAGGAAATATAAGAGCAGTCTTGTTTTTTTTTTTTTTTTTTTTTTTTTTGGTGCGAAAGAGGGGTGAAGCCCCAAAAATTAACTACTAGTTATTACACGAGGAATAACCACCCTAAAAATATCCTCCCTAAGGATGATACGTAACTCTGTAGTTGGATAATCTAAATGTGTTGGTATGGTACTCGAGTTAACTCCTCTATTAGCAAGTAAATCCGCTGCTCTGTTAGCTTCTCTAAATGTATGCTCTAGCAGTCTTGTAAAAGCCGATTTTACACTAACATAGTTATAAAACATATCCAAGTAAAATCCTATTAATTCACAAAAATGATTACTAAAAGATCTCATTTTACATAAACTTATGTAAAACTTGTCTTACACAAGTTTGAATAATATACTTCTATATCCCATGCTAGAGTAGTTTAGAAATCAAATTAGTAGAACGTCCCCTCATAAGATAATCGGATAATTCACGCGGTACCCCTGAAGTTGGCCACTTTGCACAAAATACCCAAATTTTTGATCCGAAAAACTTAAAGAGGCCATAACGCGTGTTTACGAACTCAGAAAGTGAAGATTTTTTTTTTCAAATCGATCATCTTTCCGAGTACTACGATTTGAAAAAAAAAGTTTAAAGAGTTTGGAACTCGTGACCAGGAGATACGCTCACTCAAAGTTTGTTCGGTCGAAAAAACTTTGACGCACAATAACTCATAGCAGCGGAATCCAAATGCGACAATTTGTTTTTTAAAATTGTAGTTCTCGGAAAGATGAGCGATTTGGAAAAAAAATCATCTCTTTTGGAACTCGTAAACACGAGTTATGACCTTTTTAAAATTTCTGGATCAAAAATTTGGGTATTTCATGCAAAGTGATAAACCTTAGAGGTACCGCGTGAATTATCCGTAAGATAATATGTAAAATCTGATAAGTTTTTGTCGTATAGGCGGATAATAGTTAGTCGTGTTATACGTGGAAATATGGCCATTATTCCTTTTGTTTTCCGCATAAACGTAACAAATTTGTGATCATCAATTCATCATTGTTATTTGTGGGTTGTGACTCTTGTGACCTGAGACTTGAGAGTGATGATGCTTCACGAACGTGCAATTAACACACTCGGTAAATCAATTAATCTCATTGTAAACGGGTATATCCGTCTAAAGATATAAACGGGTTAAATATATCACCACTCTCATAATAAGACAGCCCCCAACATCCCACTTATTGTTTATATTATTATGAAAGTGGTAACATATTTAACGCGTCTACAACTTTAGACGGATAGTGCCCGTTTAAAGTGAGATTTTGTGTCGGTAAATAATTAAAGGCCATCGACCCTAAGACATCAGGTTGCCTCTTAATCTTGGATTACTTGTTCTTTTCATGCGCCAAATAATTGTTTCACACCCTTAATTATATCATGTGCCTAGCTTTAGCATTACATCACATATGTTATTAAAACTTAAAGGTCCCGTTTGTTTCTTCCTTTGTCTTTACACTTTCCTTCTTGTATCAATACTTTATATATATTCCAGAAACTAAGGATTTCAATGTAATTAAATAAATATATACAACTTAATCAATATTATATATTAATTCCAGAAATTAAGGGATTTCAATGCATCTAAATAAATCTATACAAATTAATTATACTATATAGTTTTTAATCATAGCACTGTGTGATGGACCTAAACAAGGGACTTCAATGTAAATATTTTATACTTTTAATGTAAATATTATATAGTTTTGGTTGAATTATAAGTTTAGAGAACACCATAATATGGTGATTTTCCTTAAAATAAACATGTCACACTTATGGTATTAATTAGTATAAAGAAGATGTTAGTTATTTAACATACAGAAATATAATATAAGTATGTTATATTTTGGGGACTATTAAGAGATAAATAAATCAAGCTAGATTTTCAAAAAAAATATAATATTCCATAATTATTTTGATTTGTAATTTAATTATTAAATAATAATGATTGCTCTTAAATAATATTCTAATCCAATATTTCAGATAAATATATATATATATATATATAGATTTAGGATCCGGTGAGAACGATCATTCGGTGAGAACGACCCTCCTCCCTTGGATGATAGGGAAATAAAAGGCTCAGATCACACCACTCCCCCACATCTATCATTTAAATCCACGCATCTCACCTAAACTCATTCCTCAACAACTCACTAACAACAACTACCACGACAAGTCCCCAACAATAGCCATCCGTCGGCGGTAACCACCACGACCGACGCCGGCGACATCACCAACTACACTAGAAATCGCCGGTGATGTCACCAACCATCCCGAATTGACATGGAATCCATGTACAAACTATGGTCGAATATAGATCTCAACTCTGGCAATGAAATCAGACAAAAAAAATCACGAAATCGTCCGAGAGCTTTCCAGCTTGGTGTTCGGCGTCGTACGCCATCTTCGACAACAACCACAATGCCTTATTCTGTATTTTATTCGCCAAAGTTGCTAGCGTCGCTGGAGAATCAGCGGGGTCACGTGCACCTTGATATGGCGACGAGATCGAGGACGCATATTAACACGCATAACAAATAACCAAGTATAACCACGAATTTTGAGTCGACATTTTCAGCTTAAGCAGTATTAATTGGACATTTGGATGGGGGTGGTATTGATAGTGGAGGGTGATGCGTGTCTATAATATGACGTTTTACATCTTTATTTCCACTCATTTTATGTCTATTATTAATAGTTTGTTCTACTATTTGCCCCTTTTCGTCGACTTCCGCCTTTTTATGTAATATTGCAGATTATTGCGGAATTGAGTAGATAATGAGCCAAATACGTCCCAAAGTGTCTAGCATAGCATTTGACATGAAGGTAAAGCTTGAGGAATGATCTTGGTGCACATTTCAAGGCCGTGGAGATAGTATAAGCATGGGTACGCAAGTTACAAGAAGTTATCAAGCAAAGAATCGCTTCACATTACTGCAGCCTGCTTCAAATGGCTATATCTCGAGTTCTAGAGCAGATAATCGACTGATTCCACTTAGAGGTGAAAGCTTATCCTCTTAGCTTTCCAATGCCACGTAGAACGCATGCGTTGACCAAGTAACGAAGAAATGGCAGCTGTTTTAAGATCGGTGCGCGCTGCAGAATTCGTCAGAATGCACTACTGTACAACACCTTTGGTCGATCGACTGATGCCTATGGTCGATCGACCAGAGCGCGAGAATCAGAAGCTCCTGTACAGCGCAAGTTGTTCGATCGACTGATGCTTATGGTCGATAGACTGAACAACGGGTCTGACGCAAAATAAAAGATCGAGAATTAAGAAGCCCATAGTATTTAGGTTTCGGAAATAAGTGTTACGTATATTCCTATATAACGTAACTTAGGTTTTCAGAATAATCATCAAGTTTTACATTCAGTTTATCAGTTCTTAATCTAGTTTTTATCATTCGTTAATGAGGGTTCTAAAGATTGTTTCGTGATCAATAAAGTTCTCCCCACTTTCGGTTTTAGATCTTTCTCTGCGATTCCTCTTCGGTATTCTTCTGTTCAGTTTCGTTACTTATTTCATTCATAGTATAGGAATTGCTAGAATAGTCTCCCAAAAGCCAATTTATCGTTTTATGTTAATTGCTTATTTCGTCGTTTTAATTATGAATTCTCCTGTTTTATTAGTCAAATTTATTGTTGTTGTTATTTCTAATATGAGTAGCTAGATTTCCTTCGCTAGGATGTGAGGAGATCTATAGTGTAGACGGCTTAGGATGTTGTAGGATTGTTTAGGTCGGTAATTCCTTTATCATAGTTGTTTAATTGCTACAATTAATAAGGAGACCAAGAGGAGAATTGTTAATTGATTTGGGAATTCTAGACCTAGATCGTAAGATTGGAATAGAATAGACCTAAAACTATGATAATTAGTCTACCCTTGAGACCGAATGGAGATAGAAGTTGCAGACTTAGTTACACTGACCAGAACGAAAGTTAGTTAGTGTGATTCAGGGAGGGAATTCAGACCCAAAGGGTGTTTCCTGTTGACAGTGGACCGAGAGGACTCGTCATTTACCTGAATACCGTACTCATATCAGACCTACTTTGGATTAATGCCGTCGAAATTGTAGTGAACCGATCGTCCTAGCTATTTCTCTATTATTGTTTTCATCTTTTTACAGCATTTTATTTCGCTTGCAACTTAGTTTCAAACCAAATCAAAAGCCCCTTTTTTTAAATTGTTACTTCAATAGATTAAAATTTAGCAAACATAATTAACCTTGTCTCTCTGTGGTTCGACCCTACTACACTAACTTCTGTTAGTTTAGTTCGGTATTATAAATTTATTTTTGATACTAAACGACGGTATCAAATTTTGGCGCCGTTGCCGGGGAGACGGTATAATTTTGTTTGCTTTATTTTTAATTTATTTTTCTTGTCTCAAGGAACTTTGGTTCCTTGAGACCGTTGCTTACTTTTGCTTCTAGTTTTGCTTTTGCAGAGTTAGAAGTAAGATCTTGAGAGGAAGGCTTGAGTACTCTCAGTTTTATTGCAATCATGCCTACTATATCTGATAATCTTCAGCCGACAGTACACGACCTTCCAAAAGGATTTACTCCCCCCTTTGAAATTCGTCCTTCCTATATCGAATTGGTGGAGCGAAATCAGTTTTTGGGTCTACCGAGATGAGGATCCTTGGAAGCATATGGAGTTATTTACGGATTATTGTTTCCATACCCGTCTCATTAGAGTGACACAAGATGAAGTTAAGGAGAAGATGTTTCTTTACTCTTTGAAAGATTCTCGCGTCGGTGGTATCGCTACCTTGATAAGGTAGTAGCTAGAGTTCTGATGGACATCTCTAGCATTGGCTTTCGCGCAAAGCATATATTTCGCCTGCGAAAACCAATGCTTTGAGAGTTCAAATTTCAAATTTCCAGCAAGGACCCGATGGGGAATTTCATGAAGCATGGGCCCGTTTTAAGAAGCTGGTTCAATCTGTTCCTCACCACGGTTTTGGGGAGTGGTACCTTTGCGACCAATTTTATAATTCTTTGTATGATGACTACAGAGTCATCCTTGATTCGGCTGCAAATGGTAGATTTCGAAATAATGTAGCTTATGATAAGGGTTGGAACATTATTGAGGAGATGGCAGTCCATAGAGCCGAGTTTGGGAGTTCACGTGGAAAGTCACGAAAGCAAAGTGATGAAATGAGCGCCGTTGTGACACTCATTACTTCTATTACTGCCCGTCTCGAGAAGCTCGAGGCCTCTGAAGCTTCCAAGGAAAGAGTCGAAATTCCTGTCCATAATTCAGATGAGACCGCGGAGTTGAGAGAAATGGTCCAAACTCTTTTGGTTCAAGTGGCGAATATAGAAGCAGCCGGGATTGAGTCCTCAAAGAATTTTGTGAAGCAGTTGGAGAATGTAGAGGCAAAGCAAGTCGCCAATTCTTCGAGCAAATGTGGAAGGCCAATTGAAACGATTAATGCCATTAATCTCAGAAGTGGCCTCTCTTATGAAGGTCCCGACAAGCCAAGAGGAGACTCGGGAAATGATAAAGATGTTAGTTTAATTTTTGGTGAAAAAACGAGCTTATTTGCCAGTACCACCAGTCGATCGACCAACAACAGCAGTCGATCGACTGGGATGTCAGATGGAAAAGTTTTTGATCAGAAACTATTCACACCCAGCATAAGCAGTCGATCGGCCAACACTCTCAGTCGATCAACTGAGGTTCATGAAGAAACAGTTTCTGATCAGGAACTGTTCACGCCCAACCAACTTGGTCGATCGACCGAGACCAATGGTCGATCGACTGGGTCTTCAGTGCAGAACGAAATTCCGTCAACTAATTTGCATGATTCCACACTTATTGATGATTTGACGGAAGTTTTAAACCTACGGAAGCCGAAGGTTACTGATCCTACGGCCAGTGTTGCGGTCCCGTATCCGGAGCGTTTAGAGAATGCAAAGTTGGAGCGTCAGTTCGACAAGTTTTTGGAGGTCGTCAAGGGTCTTGAGGTAACCGTTCATTTCATTAATTTAATTACCCAGGTACCTTCCTATATGAAATTTATGAAAGATATTTTATCCCGTAAACGACATATAAAGGATCTTCATGTAGTAGCTTTCACTGCAACGGGCACTGCCCATCTTCGAAATAAGCTACCTCATAAACGATTTGACCCGGGTAGTTTTTCTATATCTTGCTATATTGGGACCCATATAGTTGATAACGCCCTATGTGATATAGGGGCTAGTGTCAGTGTTATGCCGTTGTCTCTTGCTGGGAGACTTGGCTTCACTAAATTTCGTATTACTGATATTACCGTGCAGATGGCCGACCTTACCCAATCACGGCCAATAGGTATTCTAGAGGACATACCTGTGCAGATCGGGAAATTCTTTATTCCCGTTGACTTTTTGGTTTTGGATATTCCCGAAGACCGGCACACTCCTATTATTTTAGGACGACCATTCTTATGCACTGTTGGTGCAGTGATAGATTTCGGGGGTAGGACCATGACTGTGCAGGTAGGGGATGAAAATTTGACCCTTTACCAGACCGGCGTTCATAAGGCACCGATGCAAGTCAAGCCTTGTGAAGCCATATCCTCTATAGATCCTATTACGGATCCTCCTAGTGCCATTACTGAGTTATATTCTGCTGTATTGACACCTCCGCCCCAGCTTGGGAGCAAATTGGAGGACCATGCTTTTATCTCTGTTGCTGCAGGTCATGGCAGAGAGGGCATTGGAGATCCTGGTGATACTAGTGAGACGGAATTCGAGCAAGCTGCTGGGAAAGATAGGCCGGGCAAAGTGAAGAAGCGTGTCATCGCTTATGCGACACCGGATACCCTTCCTCCAATTAGGCCTGTTGTCTGGAAGCCTAGAGTAGGGGTCCATACTGCTGAAAGGACCTCTTTTAGTCAAGTGCCCTACTTTGGGGTATCTTGTTATTGAGCCGTAGTGATATTCGGCTTGTATTTATTTTGTAATTTCGATTTTTGTTGACTATTTATTGCTTTTATTAGGACGATTAGTTTTAGCTTTAGTGTAGTTTATTTGAGTTGACTTTGGACAAGTTTTGGTATTGGTATTTTTGTATTTTGCATATTTGTGAAATTTTCAGGTAATATGGAGTTGATAGAGGATAGGAAATCGTTCCATGGAGGTTGCCATGATCGAGCCCTGCTGATTCTTGATCGAGTTCTTGCCGCTGTGCAATTCGAGATAGAGGAGTTTTTCTCCTTTTCTCTCTCGTTTATTTCTCCTCCTTATTTCCTTTGTTTTTAATTTTTACATCTACGTCCTTTACCTGAGTTTTACAAATTTCTGCAATTAAAATTACCAATTTGTCTACCCAAATATTTTTCAAGTTTTAATTAAATCGAATTCCGTTGCTTTTAATTTGGTTTAATTATGTTTTGTTGGGTAATTTATTTGAGTTCTTTCTCCCTATTTCTAATTGATTTATTGCAATTCCCTTTTGTCGGGAATTGGTTTGGGGAGGTTTGCCTTATTGTTTGATTATTTATAAGAACTCAAGTTGTTGCAGAGTTAGATTGACGTGATTCACTGCTAGTGCTTCTATTCTGTTGTGGCCCCTGCTGTTGCCGCGACGATGTATGCTCGTGATCCCTGCTGTATCACGATTGCTTTTATCTCCCCCGTTTCATGTCTGGTTTGGGGAGGTTATATCTTGTGAGTTTCCTACTCCATTTTATTTTATCTCCTTTAGTTAGTTTGCGTTTTTACCACCCTCTTTTATGCTGCTGCTGTTGTTTGCTGTTAGGTAGTAGTTGGTCCAATGAGGACATTGTCCGAATTAGTTTGGGGAGGGTAATGCACACTTGAGTCTGCATTTGCATTTGTTTTGCATTCACGTTTATTCATTTCTGTTTGCACTGTATATATTTCTTATATATACAAAAATTCATAAAAATTCAAAAATGTCATAAAATTAAAAAAAAAATCACGTTTCTTTTGCATTTTAGGTTGAGTATGATTGGAGTATTTCATTGCTGAAACTGTTATTTGCTTAAGCCTTTCACTTTATCACCTCTTTTAGCAAAAATCTGTTGCAATATCTCGAATTTCGTTTCAAATTCTGTTGAACTAG
The DNA here is from genome assembly GCF_048544455.1 of Silene latifolia. Classification (NCBI taxonomy): domain Eukaryota; kingdom Viridiplantae; phylum Streptophyta; class Magnoliopsida; order Caryophyllales; family Caryophyllaceae; genus Silene; species Silene latifolia. The sequence continues at coordinate 35,071 of NW_027413216.1, read as the reverse complement.
TAGGCTTGACTTGAAAATTTTAGCAAACTACAAAATCTTTCTAAGGAATTAGAGTGTTATAAATCGGTGACATTCATGACCGATTTCATGTAGGATGTGAGTAGTTACTCCTTATGAGACATGTTTCATTAATTTGCATAAACATGAATTTGATCTGCTTAGTGCCTGTATGCATTCGGTTTGTGGTTTGTTGACACATGTGAGAGAGGTCTCTTTTTCTCATTTTACCCATAAGCCCCACATAGCCAAAATTGCCTTCTTGTCCCATTAGCTACATACTGAAATTAGCCTACCTTATCCGAGCTAGTACTTGTGGTTTTGAGAATGTTTTTATTGCATTTTGGTTATATTGCTCTATGTGAGATGAGTGGTGAAATGTTGAAAGGGAAGAAAGAAAAGAATTGAAAAAGGAAAAGAAAAAAAAAAAAACAGATTACGAAAAAATGAAAACCAGTTCGATATTCAGTCGATCGACCTCACCCTTTGGTCGGTCGACCAGGCTCTGCAGAATTGAAAATCGTATGAATTGGAATTTCATTATATGGCGATTTTTACTCCCATGTTGTTATTATATCTTTTGGGGAGTTGAAGTTTGTTGGAGATTGTGAGTTTTGTGCATCAATTTGGCACTGTTTTGTATCGTTCACATTGAGTTTGAAGTTGGAAAGTGCGTATTATTTGGATCCCATTGTTGCTAGCTCGGCCTATTAACTCCACGTATCCAAATCGTTTTAGCCCCTTCTTACCCGTTACCTCACATATCCCATATATACCTCGGCATGTGTCATGGTCATTTGTTTGGTTGGAATGCATATGTACGGTCGTAGAGATCACTTTTATGTTATACTGCAGGTATGTTCTTATAGGTCGTAGTTAGGTGAGCGTCATTACAAATTTGCTTCTTTCTATCATTACATAATTTACTCACCTTATGCTGTATTGTGTGATTGAGCGACCCGTGAGAGTCTGATTCTGAAAGTCTTGTAAGGTCGAAGGTTCAACGTCTTTTTGAAATATGTATAAATTCGTTTGCTTGACATTGCGCTGTTAGTAGTTGATTCTGTTGCATTAAATTGGTTTGAGTATACGATTTTCAGTTTGTCCATGTTTGCTCCTTTCTATTTTAGTTCATATTAGTTGCATTAGTTTGCTTGGGGACAAGCAAAGGTTTGGTTTCGGGAAGTTTGATGCGTGTATATAATATGACGTTTTACATCTTTATTTCCACGCATTTTATGTCTATTATTAATAGTTTGTTCTACTATTTGCCCCTTTTCATCGACTTCCGCCTTTTTATGTAATATTGCAGATTATTGCGGAATTGAGTAGATAATGAGCCAAATCCGTCCCAAAGTGTCTAGCATAGCATTTGACATGAAGGTAAAGCTTGAGGAATGATCTTGGTGCACATTTCAAGGCCCTGGAGATAGTATAAGCATGGGTGCGTACAAGTTACAAGAAGTTATCAAGCAAAGAATCGCTTCACATTACTGCAGCCTGCTTCAAATGGCTATATCTCGAGTTTTAGAGCAGATAATCGACTGATTCCACTAGGAGGTGAAAGCTTATCCTCTTAGCTTTCCAACGCCACGTAGAACGCCTGATTTGACCAAGTAACAAAGAAATGGCAGCTGTTTTAAAATCGGTGCGCGCTGCAGAATTCGTCGAATGCACTCTTCAGTCAAACACCTTTGGTCGATCGATGATGCCTATGGTCGATCGACCAGAGCTGAAATCGAAGCTCTGTACAGCGCAAGTTGGTCGATCGACTGATGCTTATGGTCGATAGATGAACAACGGTCGACGCAAAAATAAAAGATCGAGAATTAAGAAGCCCATAGTATTTAGGTTTCGGAAATAAGTGTTACGTATATTCCTATATAACGTAACTTAGGTTTTCAGAATAATCATCAAGTTTTACATTCAGTTTATCAGTTCTTAATCTAGTTTTTATCATTCGTTAATGAGGGTTCTAAAGATTGTTTCGTGATCAACAAAGTTCTCCCCACTTTCGGTTTTAGATCTTTCTCTGCGATTCCTCTTCGGTATTCTTAATTTCGGTTTAGTTACTTATTTCATTCATAGTATAGGAATTGCTAGAATAGTCTCCCAAAAGCCAATTTATCGTTTTATGTTAATTGCTTATTTCGTCGTTTTAATAATGAATTCTCTTGTTTTATTAGTCAAATTTATTGTTGTTGTTATTTCTAATATGAGTAGCTAGATTTCCTTCGCTAGGATGTGAGGAGATCTATAGTGTAGACGGCTTAGGATGTTGTAGGATTGTTTAGGTCGTTAATTCCTTTATCATAGTTGTTTAATTGCTACAATTAATAAGGAGACCAAGAGGAGAATTGTTAATTGATTTGGGAATTCTAGACCTAGATCGTAAGATTGGAATAGAATAGACCTAAAACTATGATAATTAGTCTACCCTTGAGACCGAAAGGAGATAGAAGTTGCAGACTTAGTTACACTGACCAGAACGAAAGTTAGTTAGTGTGATTCAGGGAGGGAATTCAGACCCAAAGGGTGTTTCCTGTTGACAGTGGACCGAGAGGACTCGTCATTTACCTGAATACCGTACTCATATCAGACCTACTTTGGATTAATGCCGTCGAAACTGTTGTGAACCGATCGTCCTAGCTATTTCTCTATTATTGTTTTCATCTTTTTACAGCATTTTATTTCGCTTGCAACTTTGTTTCAAACCAAATCAAAACCCCCTTTTTTTAAATTGTTACTTCAATAGATTAAAATTTAGCAAACATAATTAACCTTGTCTCTCTGTGGTTCGACCCGTACTACACTAACTTCTGTTAGTTTAGTTCGGTATTATAAATTTATTTTTGATACTAAACGACGGTATCAGAGGGGATGATGGACCCCATTAACAGTGACTTTGATTTAAATAATCCTAATTCATACGTATATTGATTACTTGATTTGGAGGATTTGATGAATTTAATGAAGTTGCAAAGTTAAATTATAGTTGGAGAGTTTACCTATGGTAGTGGTGCTGGAAAAAGATGAATAAGATTAGAGGGTTGGTAGTGTAGGTTATATTTTTAGCTATTGGTGGTGTGGGGTTATAATTTTGACTATTGATTATTTGAAACATTAAAAATAATACTCCATATTAGATACGTTAATTATAATACAGCTAGTCTTGCTTGTGACGGGCTAATTCTGTCACAAGCTTGTGACCTCTCACAAAAATGAAGAGGGGACAAGGTGGGGCACCCCCCTATGTGCTTCTCACTCACCTCTCAATGAGCATTTTGTGAGAGGAAACGGTACCCGTCACAAGCTTGTGACGGATATCGCCGTCACAACTGAGAATTTGTGATTATAATATTAGATGCGTTAATTATAATATTAGATACATTAAATATACGGAGTATCTCGTAGTAATGTATTTATTTAGATTAGAAAAAATTGTATCTACATCGTTAAAAAGTGTGTCTAGAATTTCGGTAGAAAAATGTACCTAGAATAGAAAAAGGTGTATCTACATTCTTAAAAAGTATATATAGAACTCAGGTAAAAGATGTACCTACGATAGTTTAAAGTGCATATGAGATTTTGCAAAAAAAATAAAGTGTATATACATTTTATCACATTGTAGATACATTTTTTTCAAAATTTTTCTATAAACTTATCCCGCTAGATACATTAAAATATATGTTAGAATACTTTTTTCTTTTTTTTTTTTCACCAAATTTACTAGATACATTAAATTTTATAACAGGTACACTTTTTTTGAAAATAAGATACACTAAAAACTATTGGAGGTACAATTTAATGAGTTGATTACTTAGATTTGAAGAATCAGATTAATTCAGTTTTTTTGGTACGCAAGAATTGATTAATTTAGTGGAGTTGCAAAATGAGATTGAAGTTGGAGAGTTTAATGATTAAAGTGGTATTGGAAAGAGATTGAGATTAGAAGTTCGTAGTTGCTGGGTTAAATTTTGACTATTGTTTTTATTTGAAGCATTAAAAATGTTACGGAGTATTTGATACATTAATTATCAGAAACATTAAATATATCTCGTAGATGGTGTACCTAGGATAGGAAAAAGTGTACCTGCACTCTTAAAAAGTGTATATAGAAATCAGATATGGAAAAAGGTGTATTTTTTATCCTTATAAAGTGTATCTAGCTTTTATGAAAAAAATTGTACCTCCAATAGTTTTTAGTGTATCTTATTTTCAAAAAAAGTGTACCTGGTATAAAATTTAATGTATCTAGTAAATTTGGTGAAAAAAAAGAAAAATGTATTCTAACATATATTTTAATGTATCTAGCGGGATAAGTTTATAGAAAAATTTTGAAAAAAATGTATCTACAATGTGATAAAATTTAGATACACTTTACTTTTTTACAAAATCTCATATGCACTTTAAACTATCGTAGGTACATCTTTTACCTGAGTTCTATATACATTTTTTAAGAATGTAGATACACCTTTTTCTATTCTAGGTACATTTTTCTACCGAAATTCTAGACACACTCGGTGAGAACGGTGAGAACGATCACCAGCAGACGTTCTGATCACGCTTTTTTGAAAATAAGATACACTAAAAACTATTGGAGGTACAATTTTTTTCATAAAAGCTAGATACACTTTATAAGGATAAAAAATACACCTTTTTCCATACCCGATTTCTATATACACTTTTTAAGAGTGCAGGTACACTTTTTCCTATCCTAGGTACACCATCTACGAGATATATTTAATGTATCTGATAATTAACGTATCAAATACTCCATAACATTTTTAATGTTTCAAATAAAAACAATAGTCAAAATTTAAACCAGCAACTACGAACTTCTAATCTCAATCTCTTTCCAATACCACTTTAATCATTAAACTCTCCAACTTCAATCTCATTTTGCAACTCCACTAAATTAATCAATTCTTGCGTACCAAAAAAACTGAATTAATCAGATTCTTCAAATCTAAGTAATCAACTCATTAAATTAATGGTATTAATTCATCCCCTCCACTACCAAAGTACCAATACCAACACCGTCCAATAAAGATGAGATTATTAATTATATGGATAATGCTCCAGTTGAAAATGTCGGCTTTGACTTCGTGGTACTACTTTGTTATGCGTGACTCCGTCGATTTCTCAAGCGCCGCAATCCGAAGAACAAAGGATTGAAGAAGAAGGTGTTGTGGTTGTTGTCGGACACGGCGCACGACGCCGAACACCAATCCGGAAATCTCTCGGAAAATTTCATGATTTGTTTATCTGATTCATTGCCGGAGATGAGATTGTGGAAGACAGAGTTTGGGGTTAATTGATTTCCTCTATGAAAAGAACGATGGTCGGAGTAGATATTGAGAAGAGAAATAGAATGGGAGCATGGGCAGGAATTGTGTCGCAAAGGAATGTCCGTTTGGTCGTGTTGATGGTCGTCGACGTTTGGTCGTGGTGGTGGTCGCCGGCGTCTAGTCGTCGTGGTTGTTGTTGGCGGTGGTCGTGGCGGTGGTTGATGAGAACGTCTGTTGGTGATGGTGAATGGAGTTTACTCCGTATTTGTTACTGGTAATAGTTGGGTAGTGTTTTTTTGTTAATAATTGTGGTAGTGTGTTCTCACCGTTCTCACCGAGTGATCGTTCTCAGCGGATCTTGACTCTCTCTCTCTCTCTCTCTCTCTCTCTCTCTATATATATCTCTCTCTCTCTCTCTCTATATATATATATATATATATCTCTCTATATATATATATATATATATATATATATATATATATATATATATATATATATATATATATAACTCTAATACAACTAGATAATCAACTAATATGATAATAACTACCCATGTGAATAGTAAAAGCAACAATTATAGAAACAAGAGTAGTGAAAGTCATACTAGCAGCAACGAGAGTAGTAAAATTAACAATAATGAATGCGAGAGTAGTAAAAGAAAGACCACTGAGGTACTGGATAGGTTTGCTGGATGGTCTGGTCTTAGGGTTAACCTAGACAAAACAGAGGCTTATTGTTTTGCTTATATATGTGTTAATGCTTAGTTTGCTTTGTGGGTTATACAGTCATGAGGAGTAAAGACGCATAGGTATATATGGTTGTGTTGGAGAGGATGTGAAACGGGCGTGAGTCGATGAGCCATGAGGATAAATAGTAAAGAGTTAATAATGTGTGATGGGTGAACATGGTATCTTGAGAGTTATAGATGTGAAACAAATGTTTTATTAGGCTTGAGGTAAGTTGGGTTATTTTATGTGGATTTGGGCTATGTTGGTAGGTAGGTATATGATGGTACATTTAGTATTACCAAGTTTGATATTTGCGGTTATGAGAGTAAGAGTGTGGCATGTTACCCTTGAGGACTGAATCATATTGTTAAGGTAGTTGATCATTCATGTTAGAGAGTGTAATCATTTAATTTAAGTGTATACGCATGAAGTGTAAAAATGGTTATGTGGTAATGTGACCCTATGAGTAGTAGCATAGGTGTTGTATAGTTGTCTCCCAATGGTCAGGTAGAGCGTTTATGGTATGCATCGTGATAATTTTGTAGCATCCTTTTGGGTGATGTTGTTGTTGTTATTCCTTGAGAGAAATGAGTGGTTAGGCCGTGTCCATGATATAGTATAAGTGTTGTGGCGACCGACATAACTATTGCGGTTGTTGATGACGGTGTGGTGATACCGTATCCGGGTATGGGGAGAAAATAGAACGGTTGTGAAAAGAACTATGAAAGAGTATTATGTGTCGGTAGTGTGTCTGAGACGTTTTATCTTAATTGTGTAATGATAATGACCATATGGCCAAGAGTTATGCTTAAATTAAGTTATTTAATGGTGTTTTAGTCACAATCGGAGTCTATTAACATTTATGTGATGAAGTAGGAAAGTTTGAAATCGAATTGAAAAAGAAAACATTTTACCCCAGGTGGTACTCGACTGAGTGCACCATGCACTCGACCGAGTGGCCACCTACTCGGCCGAGTGGCCTCCTATACTCGACCGAGTGGTATGCTTTGACTCTTATTTTGTGGATATTCGACCGAATAGTGAGCATCACATGAGTATTGTAACACCCCCATACTCCAAGTGCCTTACCAGGACCACTTAAGGCATGGAAGTGCTACCATCTCGGTTTCCCGAGGCAATGATAATCATAAGACAATAACGAAACATACTTAAAAGTAAATAATGTTTAAAGTGATTACATAGCAACTCCAAAACTGATAAAAAGAAATACAAGATTCTCGAGGCCGGTCTCTGCTAAAACTATCAAAGCTATAAAACATCGTCGACCACAAATGGAAGACTTCTAACTGCCACGTGATGACTCATCCCAGCTATCCCATACGCGTCATATCATACCTGCTCAATAACTGCTCACCACCCCCGAATGGATCACCACAGTTTTTAAAACATTAAACGGGGTCAGTACTAATCACACAATTTATATAACCAACAACACAGTAAACAAGCAGCTCAAACGGTCACACACACAATCACACCCACTCCAATCAATCTCCGTCACCGATGTCCCACCGGACCACCACCGCCGGGGGGGACCGCAGCCGTTCCCACCTAAGCCCCGCTCATCATACCGAGCGATAACCCTGTCCCATTAATGTGCACATCCCCTCCCGTGGCGGGTTCCAAGGAGGGCGAAACTAGGGCGTGAAGCCACTCCCGCAAGTGACTCCACTCAGCCGAGAACGCATCTCGAGAACCAGAGACAAACAATCACAACCAACAAACAGCAATCAATCAACAACCGTCACAATACCAATACGATAATAATCAACAATCACGAAACACCAACAATGCATTATGGGACTAATACTGAGTAGGGAAACCCTACCTGGAATGCAACACAAACATCAGACGATCTAGCAGCTGTCTCAAAACCTTTCCTCTACGAACCCTTCTCTTATACACATAATCATACAATCACTACCACATCAACATAAACATAGAAAACCCCAATCCCAAAATTAGGGTTTAACGAAACTTAACGAAATACTATAAAATTGGTATGTAGATCTTACCCCTGACGCAAGGAACACTATGATGCAAAGAACGAGATGATCCGACACTCCTAGCCTTGGGGATTTTTCAACAACGCAACGAGAGAGAACTACGTAACTCCTTTTTCTTTTGAAAGGTTTAGAAAGGATAAAAGTGATTAAAGAAACTGACGGAAACCTTTTATATTAAACTCGCGTTATTAGCAAAACCCGACAAAACAACCTCGTAAAAAACACTTACTCGATCGAGTAACTGACGTACTCGATCGAGTGCCGCCTACTCGATCGAGTATCAAGGCTACTCGATCGAGTACCCTACAGGTCAGAAACTATTTTAAACTGCAAACCACCCTTACTCGACAGAGTAAGGCCCACTCGATAGAGTACCCAGAGACTCATAAAACCGTAGTATTACAAGTATACAGAAACACATAATAACATCACATGACTAATTAACAATTAAAAACAATGTAAGCATCATATGAGTATACATAAACATCATAATAACATCAAAAAAACTAATTACAATAAAAAATTAAACAAACAATACAAAAACCAACTCATATAAATTAAAATTTAAAACAAAATAACACACCTTCAAACAACAAGAGAAATAAAAAGATTGGTGATGAGCAAGTGAGACGGCGGTGACAATGGCGGTGGCGGTGTTAGTTATTGGTGGTGTCATCGGTGGTGCTGGTGTTAGTTGTTGGTGGTGCTGTCGGTTTCGTCCCGTTGCTCTCCTCCTTCCTTTTTTTTTGTGTTTTGGTAAAGTATGAAAGAGGGAAGGGGATGTCGCTGGAAAATAGAGTAAAAAAGCGGGCGACCGATTTTTACGACGGGGAATAGTGCAGTTGCCAATTTGGCGATCGAATTCGGTCGCTAATTTCGAAATTTCCGTCGCTAATTTCAGTCGCTATTTTGGCGACTGATATCAGTCGCCCGAGTTTTTTCTCTGTCGCTAACTTGGCGACTGCGCAAATCAGTCGCTTAAACTAGTCACCCGAGAGCTGAATTCTTGTAGTGTATTAGTTGACTTGTGTTGGATGACCACGATTGACCTTGCATGGGTGATATGTGTGAATTGTTTACGTTTGATTATATGGCGTGGTACTTTGAAAGTAAATGAAAGTTGTTGATTCGACATGAGTGGACGCATGACATAAATGATGTGGTAATCTTGTTGATGTGTGTTAATCGACATGATATTGTTTTGTTGTATAAAAGTAAGATAAATAATGCAAATTATGTGTTGCATAATGGTCATTTTCATGATGGATGGGAACATATATGGAAACACATATGTGACCATAGGGTGGATTTGACGCGGTATATGCGTGTCATGATGTCCGGAAATGGAAGTATTGTTCATGGTTGAGTCACATTACGAGTAATTTTGGCATTGTTTAATTATTTCATGGAGTCCGCATATTCGTGATTGCTGTGCATACATGTGATTGTACAAGATTTTATGTGATATAGATACGTAGTAATAATCGAGTTATACTCCGTGATAGATACGTTTACATATGACCAACATGAATTGGGAGTTGTTTATGGGATTTAAATTGGGACCGTGGATTTGACCTGGCATTTGACCCTTGGGAGGCTTGTAGATTGGGGGGGGGGGGGTGTTATATCGATGGAATTATATGAGATTTGAATACAGATTTGCAATGAGTGAGAGAGAGAGTATTGAACCTGTATCATAGTCATTTGTGGAATTTAGTACTGATAATATGAGATAATATTATGAGGTTTGACAGTTGAACTTCGGGACAAAGTTCTCTTTTAAGGGGTGTGAATGAAACAATTCGGAAATTAAGGAAAGAGAAACTTTGGGTGGAGCGTGATGTTTATAAAGGAACGTATAAGGTAGACGAACATGTGAGGCGAAAGAGAGTGCATTAGAGTCAGTGATGAGACTTGAGGAAAAGAGAGAGTGAGGTGAACTTCAGGGACGAAGTTCATTTTAAGGGGGGAAGATTGTAATACCCGGATGTTATGGAACCCGTAAAGGAACCTTGGGATGCATGAGGGGACCTTATACTAGACTAGATATGACTCGGGAGTGAATTATGACTACAAAGGAGACCGAGTATAACTTATATTAGACTTAGTGGAGTTGTTATAATGTCCTTATATAAAAGAATTGTTTTAAAACTGTCATAACTTCAGATATAGACATGATATTTATGTGATTCCAATTGAAGGTGATAGCTTGTTCCCATACGATTCTAACGGTAGGTCACAAGCCCAAAATGACCAAGAAACGAGTGAGATATGACTTTTTTACGAAAACTGGTCATTGCTGAGAAATGCGTTGCACTCGACCGAGTGGACTCGGCACTCGATCGAGTGAGTGACACTCGACCGAGTGAGTGACACTCGACCGAGTAGACTCGGCACTCGACCTAGTGGCGCTGAATCAGAACACGGGATAAGGAAATCTATCCCCTTATCCTCATTCATTCTATCTTTTTTCTTATCTCTCCAAACTCTCTCCCTTCTCTCTAAAACCCTCACAAACACCATATCAGGGGATTCAAGCTTGCTCTAGGGGATTATTCACCTTATTTATCATCCTTTTCACCTTGTAAGTAAAGATCTAACCTTTCTTATCTTGTAGTAAACCCTAACTTTTGGGGGTTTTAATTTGGGTAATTAATTAGTAATTAGTATGTGTAATATGGGTAATTAGTGGCTAATAATAAGGGGTTTTGTATTGTGTTATAGTGTAGGATGGTTTGTGATGGTTATTATGTGGTATTGTAGGATGAGACGGTCTTATGAGACGGATCTTGTTTATTAATGGGATTGCTTGTGAAGAATGCTAAAAGGTAGGTTAATCCTACTCGGTTTCAATATTGTGGTTGTTATATGGTTTGTGGTTAATGTTGTAATTAATCTTATTTAATTAGAGTAATTGCATTATAACATGTTTAGTCATTAATCATATCATAAAGGGGATAAGCATGATGGTTATTGTGTATCACAATGTAATGATGGTTAAGACGATGTGATGACTCGGTATTTGGCATATAAAATGTTGTCTTGAATTTGTTATAATTATCTTGTGTATTGGAGGTTGGTGACCATATAGTGGATTACTTGTTGTTATGGAGACGTAAGGCGGTTGGGAGACCGTCTTACTCTTGAGTCGCCTCTTGGAGCTTCCCACTCCAAGAGGGATGTGCACATTAATGGCTTGAGTTACGGAGGGACTCGTATGGTTGAGACACGACGTCTGGCGGGGATCCGGTTGGGTACGTCTGGGTGTGTCCCGGTATCTATTTGTGGTTGTTGGTGTGTCTGGGCGTGTCCCGGTACCAGTGTGGTTGTCGGTATGTCTGGGCGTGTCCCGGTACCGTGGTGGTTGTGGGTACGTCTGGGCGTGTCCCGGTACCAGAGTGGTTGTTGTTTGATAGCGTCTCATTCATGTTTTAGTTATGTTGCATACTCACACACTTTGAGTTGAGTCACACTATATTTATTTATTGAAACTGACGTTTGTCTGTATGTGTAATTGTCACCTATTTCCGGGGTGGCCTGTATCGATCCATATGATATTTCCGATCATATGGGGAGCAGGTTAAGTACAGGTTTGCTTGTTGACATGATCGAGATTCAGATCGCGCTACGAACTTTGGAGTCGAGTACATAGTCACTAGGTAGGTGATATAGTCATAGACGAGTTGTATTTCATTTATTCATTAATTTATGTTTGTAATAACTAAACTTGTTATTTATTTAATAAAGTTTCTTAATTATAATTCTGATTTCACTGCCTGATGGGTGAGATTGTCGTCGGGTCTCCCAATCAAACACATTTATATTCTCAACAAACAACTAGTTAGTAGTTAAGTCGAGGTCGATCCATGAGATGGTGTGCTTTGGGTTCTAAGTCTATCTATCTCAATTTATGCTAGTGTCACAATTGATTGGTGTTTGTAGTTGTGTTCTAAACTAATGCAAGCAACAAAGTAAAACAAGCAATAAAAGGAAAGATGTAAACAAATGACTAAAAGTGCTAGGATATCGTGGGTTCATAGGGGATTCATGGGAGTTGATCATACAAACATGTTCTCTACTAGATGCAAGCATTTATTGTTGTGATCGAATCGAGTTAGTGTATATCTTACAATCCCTAAGAAGGTTTGGGTCCCGGAGCCGAATCGATTAGATTGTACAACACCTACAAGTCGACTTAGTCCTTCCTATTCAACTATATGCATGGTCTAATGAGACTCGAGTTGGTTTATGTCTTACAAGTCTCATTGAAAAGGTATGTGATGAGTACAAAATGCAAGGATTCATAGGCTCGCATTTCATCAAACATAACATGTGCATAAGTTGAAATCACAACAAGCAAGCAAATTAATTATGAAAACATATTAGATTAAGCATGAATCATTCTCCATGTTTGTTTTCCCTAATTACCCATTAACCCTAGCTAAGGAAACTACTCACTCATTATCAAGTTTAACATGTTAATAAGGTTGTCAATTATACTAACAAAGCAAAATATGATGAATAAATGATGTGATTTACAATAATTAAACAAGGGTGAAAGAGAATTATACCTATGAAGATGATTCCAAATAATAAAGCAAAGAATAAAAGAAGAGAACTTGATTGGTTGATGAAAAGTTGTCAATTCTCCAATAATTCTCCAATAATCTTCAATTACCCAATAATAAACATGAATTACCCAATAATAAACTTGAACAATAATTAAGGAAAGATTAATGTGTGATTTGTGGAAAGATTAAAGAGTAATCTATTCTAATATACTCCTAATGAAAGCTTAATCTAATCTAAGGAAGGATTTTATCTAATCTAAGGAAACTTGGTCCTTTGATTATTACAAATGGAGTATATATAGTTGTACATCATTAGGTTAATCAAGGATAGATTAGTAAATAGCATTGCTAAGTGTTGAGTAGGGAAATGCTCCTCTCGAAGGAGATGCACATATCACGTTGCTAGTCCCGCCACAATATGCTCGTCCCGAGCGGCTTGGGTGCTGGCACGGTGGGTTATGTCAGGAGATCCGAGCGGATCATAGAGGAGACGCTCGGATTCTATGGTTTCAAGACGAGCGTCTTCCAGCTGGAGACGAGCGTCTTGAGTCTCGGGACGAGCGGATTGGCGGACAGCTTCTCTATTTGAGCTCGGATTGTAAAACGGAAGTCATTTCCTCATCCGGACTCCTATTGGAGTGATTCAATAGCCTAGACCACTTGATTTTTTGACGTCGTTTCATCTAGCATACTTTCAGAGCCAAAGCAGCAACTCTTGGTTTGCGTTCCGAGCAATTTCTTCTTGCAATGGCTTTCTTCTCGTCATCCTTGCTTTTAAGCCTATGATCCTTCTATATACTCTTTATTCCTAGATCCCTGGTCATCATTCTTGCCTCCTATTCATACTAGTCCATCCAATATCGTCAAAAAGCTTCCAAATATGCACGGGAGATGGGAATTCCGCCTAATTATCTTCCTTCCTACAAAACATATGAAATGCACTAGGAAAGCAAAATAGAAAGCATTTGACGGATAAAATGGCTATGGAATGTTATAATAGTATGCAAAATAGGTTCAATTAGGGGACTAAATGTGCGTAATTATGATTCACATCACTGTCTCGGGAAACTGAGATGGTAACATCTCCCAATTGCCTTGGCCGGGTAAAAAGGGGGTGTTACAGTTTGGTTACTTGTTTTGGAGACGTAAGACGGTTGGGAGACCGTCTTGCGCTTAAGTCGCCTCTTGGAGCTTCCCACTCTAAGAGGAATGTGCACATTAATGGCTTGAGTTACGGAGGGACTCGTGTGGTTGAGACACGACGTTTGGCAGGGGATCCGGTTGGCTTCTGGACCCGGTATGTCTGGGCGTTTCCTGGTACCAGTTTGTGGTTATCGGTATGTTTGGGCGTGTCCCGGTACCAGTGTGGTTATCGGTATGTCAGGGTGTGTCCCGGTACCGTGGTGGTTGTTGTTGATGATGGTTCATTCATATCATGGTCATGTTGTATGTTCACACTCGAGTCGAGTCACACTTTATTTATTTTAATGAAACTTACGTTTGTGTGTCTGTGTCTTGTCACCTATCTCTTTTGGGGTGGCCTGTGTCGATCCATATGATATCCTTTGGTCATATGGGGAGCAGGTTATGATCAGGTTATTTGGATAGTACGCGGGAGATGGGACGAGCTTGATGATATCACCAGACGAGTCTAGTTGGCTAGACGAGTCTAGTTGGCTAGACGAGTATAGTTATTATGAGTTTTACTTTTATTCATTTGTTTACGTTTATGTATATTCACTAAACATTTATATTAATAAAATGTTCTTTGATTGAAGTTTTGAAACACTACCTCGGGAAACCGAGGTAGTAACGCTCCAATTATCTTAGCCGGATAATCGGGGTGTTACATAAACTCTAACATCTATATATAAAATAATAAAACAAAAACCACTCCAATCTTTTTTTTCCCGCCTACTATCTCACCCATCTATCCATCTATCTATTAACCTAACCTAAAACCCTAGAAAGTTGCTTGTAGAAAATCATTAGGCCAAATTAGCCCAAATTTGTTTAACACCTTAACTTATAATGGAATTTATACTTTATTTGGCATACTTCAACCTCTGCACTTCTTCTTCCAAAACAATTAATCTCTGCAATTTTTTTAAAATAACTATATGAATTAAAGGTTTTAATTTAATATGATTATTATGTCACACTATTTGGGTAACCTTTGTGCTATTTCTAATATTATTATGTGTTTTGCTTAGTAATTTGATGCGTAAATTATCAGTATCCGACTCTCATCCTATTTTGGTATCCTAATAATATAAAACATCCATTATTTTTAACTTTTAATTTTAAAAATTATAGATTGTGAGAAAATGTCATATGGATGAATTATTGTGTTATTCACACACAAATTATTGTGTAAGATGGACTTATACTATGAGACGGTCCCATTGTATAAAAGGATGACTCATTTATCATTTACACAAGAATGTTATTCTTTTTACAAAAATGGACTGTCTCACAATATGACACTATCTCACATTAATCTCCCTAATTACTACGGAGTATTTGTTCTTACCTTTTGTTTCTATACTTTTGGTATGTTTCATACTTTAAGGTAGGTATACCAATGTTTGGTGTTGTAAATTGTTTTTTTTTTTGGTGCGCAAGAGGTAATTACATTTTTTAGAATAGTTTTCTTACACTAAGTTTTTGCCATGAATCGTGATATATGTGATGTGGAATTATCATACTATGTACTAGTACAATATTTTGGAGAGCTATGTAATCAATACCGTATTTGAAAAAGTTATTAAGGATTTTATATATTTGCATGCATTAAATTATAGGGGGGTTTGAATCAAGATTGTTATCGAAACTTAAAAAAGATTTTTTTTAGGAAATTAGGTTGATTTTATTTTCCTCGGAAAAAAAGTGTTTTGATAACTAACAAAACAAAATGGGTTTACGCTAGGAGATGAGTTTACATACTCCGATACATTTTTGTTCTTAATCGCTAAGTCATTTACACCAAGTGAAGATGACTATACTTCACGAGTCCAGGTACAACGTGTGTCATTGTAATGCTCTTAATATAATAATTTCAGTAATTTATTTTATTAATGTTACTTTGTACTTGTTCTTACCTTTTGTTTCTATACTTTTGGTATGTTTCATACTTTAAGGTAGGTATACCAATGTTTGGTGTTGTAAATTATTTTTTTTTGGTGCGCAAGAGGTAATTACATTTTTGAGAATAGTTTTCTTACGCTAAGTTTTTGCCATGAATCGTGATATATGATGTGGAATTATCATACTATGTACGAGTACAATATTTTGAAGAGCTATGCAATCAATACCGTATTTGAAAAAGTTATTAAGGATTTTATATATTTGCGTGCATTAAATTATAGGGGGGGTTTGAATCAAGATTGTTATCGAAACTTGAAAAAGATTTGTTTTAGGAAATTAGGTTGATTTTATTTTCCTCGGAAAAAAAGTGTTTTGATAACTAACAAAACAAAATGGGTTTACGCTAGGAGATGAGTTTACATACTCCGATACATTTTTGTTCTTAATCGCTAAGTCATTTACACCAAGTGAAGATGACTATACTTCACGAGTCCAGGTACAACGTGTGTCATTGTAATGCTCTTAATATAATAATTTCAGTAATTTATTTTATTAATGTTACTTTGAACGGAGTATTACACTAAGTTATGAAAGCTTATTCGTATGAGTGACTAAGCATATACATTAATTAATATTCTACTATATACTCTATTCGATCCAGACCAAAAATAACATGAGAGAAAATCGAGAATTTAAGAAAAGGTGGAAAAATGAGAGGTAAAGAAGGAAAACATAGGTGTGGTTGTGGGTTGGTAGTGAAAGAAAAGTAGATCTATATACTTACATATTCATATATATGTTATAAATTAATTTGTCATAAAATTAATAAAGGTCTTATGCATGCAAACTAATTAGCAAAATAAAGAAGAAATCATGTTCTTACATTGTGATTTCGGTTCATATGGGCACAAAAGAGATCTCCTTCTCTTTTGTTCTTGAGCTTTCCTTTTGGATGAACAAAGACCCAAGTGTAGGATCTCTCCCAAGGAATTATACCCAAGGCTTACTCTTAATTAAAATTGATATTATAAATACTAGTACAATATTAATTTTGTAAGGAAAAATTGACCCAAAATAATTGTTTTGGCTCTTGAATATTCGGTCAAGAGTAGAAGAATTTTGGAGTATTTTATCTCTCTAATTTCTCATTAAAATGTAGAGAGGAAATTGAATTTCTCACACTAGAAATTATGTATGTTGAATGAATGAAAATTAGAGAAGAAAAACTCTCTAAATGGTCTTGGTAAAACCGGTGGGAGGAGGGATTGGGGAGCCTATGCATGGACATGATTCTCTAACCAAGAGAATAGGAATGTAAGGCTAGGTGTAGGTAGTGTCATCATATTGTTTCCACTTAAATTATTAAACATAATTTAATCACCATAATCCCTCCATATTTCGGTCCACTTATAATATGAGATCCATATTATTTTTGTCAATTTTGTCTTATGTCACATGTCATATGTTACATAAATTTGTTGTGCATTTTTAACATATTAAAAATCAACGTATTATTAAAAATACGCCACATACAAAAATCGACTTAGTAATTCATAATTACTTGTACCAAAATATTTTACCGTTTATAAATCACAACATTTTGTATTTATAATAATTCATTCAAATCAATTGTTTCCTTAAACAATAATTTCATCTGAGCAATGATACAATTCGATTACTCAGACCATATATCATTTTAATCAATTTCAATGTGATACGTAAATTTTACTTCCAAAATCGTCCGTCAACTTTCAAGTAATTTAATTAACTCGTAACGTTATACGATTATTAATTAAATGATCAATTAAGAGTGTTGCCCTATAGGTATGACCTAGGGGGTCAACTGATCACCACCGTCGCACGACAGTAATGTCAAACTCTAGTCAGCCAATCATTACCGATATATGTTGACCAGTTGACAGTAAAAATACTTCCCAATTGTATTCTTTAAAATGAGATTTAATAATGATATTTAAATCAAGTGATCGCACTATTGTTGAGGACACATTTCCCAACAATCTCCCACTTGTCCTCGACAAGTGTGCGTCACCAATTCTCTTGTCCTATTACTATCTCCCACTCAATGCAAGGTGTCTTTCAGGTCGTACTTGCAAGTGATCATATCGAGAGTGGTTTCCTCGATCTGGAGAATAACTGATTGACCGGACTTATCTATCATAGATACTTTCCGAGCGTGGCCACGCATTTTCAGTTCATTACTCCTCGAGTGGCCCTGAGATATTGTTATAACCCTGACTAGGGGTGGACAATTCCTATCGCACTCATTCTCTTCGACTAGCCACAGCCATCATAACCCAAAATATGCCCATTTGACCCCATTTACGAAGGTCGTAGTAACACAAATCAAAGTTAATCTGAAACTGTGCCATCTTAGGCGAATAGTCTTTAGTCAAAAGAATCGACTCATTTGAATACTATAGTAGCTCTCGCCACGACCAGGCTATATAAATTGCCAGAACTCTATAAGCGGTCATAAGGCCCGACAAAATGTTCCTAACAGTCTGCCTATGTGATCGACTAGTCATCTCACATGACTCTATGGCACTTGAACTTGCCATCAATCGCATCACACTCTAGTCACTTCGAGACGTCACCTCATACAAGTGACTATGGGCAAATACTATGTTAATCCGTGTTCACTTTAACGGGGTTCAATTGTCACTACAACCCGTTTGGATGTAAAATGTATAAATTAAAGATAAAAAACAAATGTGATTATGAACATGAACAAAAACAACACTTTTATTTCATTTCAAAATCTAACATAGACTTGGTACACGTTTAAGTCCCATGGACGCCATAAGTCCATCATGTTTAGCCTGCGATAAAGGCTTTGTGAGCGGATCGGCTATGTTGTCATCCGTCCCAACCTTACAAATCGCAATTTCCTTTCTTTCAATGAAATCTCTTATTACATGATATTTTCTAAGTACATGTCTAGATCTATTACTAGACTTTGACTCCTTAGCTTGGAAGATCGTCCCACTATTATCACAATAGAGAGTGATGGGATCATTGTCGGTAGGTACTACTTTTAGACCTTCCATGAATTGCCTCGATCCAAACAGCTTCCTTAGCGACTTCGATCTTTGCAATGTACTCACCCTCCGTTTGTAGAATCCACTGATTCTGACTTCCTTGAAGCTTCTCCAGCTTACGACACCACCATTGAGCATAAAAACGAAACCAACTTGTGATTTCAAGTCATCTCTATCTGTTTGAAAACTTGAGTCCGTGTATCCATTAACATGCAACTCGGTGTCTCCTCCAAACACTAGGATAGAATCCTTAGTTCTTCTCAAGTACTTAAGGATGTTCTTGACAGCAATCCAGTGACTCTCACCTGGATTTCCTTGATATCTACTCGTCATGCTCAAGGCATACGAGACATCAGGACGTGTGCATATCATGGCATACATGATTGATCCAACAGCGGAAGCATAAGGGATCAACTTCATGCGTTCAACATCATGGGGTTTGGAGGGATATTGAGTCTTGCTCAATATCGTCCCGGTTACCATAGGTACCAAACCCCTTTTGGATTTGTCCATGCTGAACCGTCGAAGAATCTTATCAACATAAGACTCTTGCCTTAGTGCCAATATCCTCTTGGATCTATCTCTATGGATCCGGATACCTAATATGCGTTGTGCCTCTCCTAAATCCCTCATTTGGAAGTGGTTACCTAACCACTTCTTAACAGAAGACAACATTGGAATATCATTTCCAATAAGTAGTATGTCATCGACATACAAGATTAGGAACACAACATTGCTCCCACTGAATTTCATGTATAAACATGGTTCCTCAACACTTCGAGTGAAACCATTTTCCTTTATAACATGATTGAATAGGTGATGTTAATGAATGATTAATTAAACTAACTAACTAAGCGAATTATTAGCTAAACATAATGAATGACCCAGTTAATGAACAAGCGGTGAAAATATATCAACAATGAATCCGAGGCTCAACATGAGCAAATTGAATCTCTAAAACTGGAGTGAATTTAATGGCAGAAAAACATGAAATACTTCGATTATAAGGGATTTGAGTGGTTTCTGAGCGATTAAAACATGTTAATGATGATGGATAATATACATGAATTATTAAGCTTGTCATGACGGAAAATTAACGAAGAAAAACAAAACAAAAGAAATAAATTTGATAATTCGAAGGCGGAGGAAGAAAAAGAAGCGAGGCTACGCGGCAGCCTCACGCGAGTAGCGGCGAGGTCTTTGCGGCTCCCTTCCGAAAAGTAGCGGATTTGCTGCGTCTTTTTCTCAGCTTGTCTCACTAAATCCGCCAAAAGGTTTTAAGGCGGTTTTAGAAATCGGTTTTAATGAGGTACTTTTCGACATAAACCTTACAATTGTTATCAATAAATAAAATACGATAAATAAAGAGAGATTAATTACACCCTCGGACTTACATGTTGGCGGAGCGAGAAGAACTAAGAAGGTCGATTAGTGATGCTTTCGGCGAATGCAAGGAAAGAGTGCCCTCGAAAAGGAAAGCGATTTATGAAATTGATTAATTATGGATTGATTGGTGTAGTGGTCAATGGTGGTCATGCGGAGAAGGCGGTACCGGAAGGATCCAGAGCTTACGTGGTCGAATGTTCAAGCGCGTGGCGCCCAGTGTAGAAGCAGAAGTCTAGAATGCAAAGGGAGAAGAGAAGGGCGGACACTCGCGTGAGAAATATGAGGAGCAGCTCCTATTTATACTAATCACGTGAAGGAATAGGAGTTTGAGCTCTTTGGAAGTGAATCTCGAGGAAAGATATAAAAAGAATCGTAAATCATGCAGGGACACTGGGAAGCGCGTGCCCGCTGCGTCTCTTGGAAGAGAAGCGGCCACTTTGCGTCCCCATTATTGAGAACCCTCTGTTTGAGAAAGATTTCCGTGTTTAAGTTATGGTAGGGATGGAATTAATTCGATTATCTTTAATATCTTCGTAAATAATGCAGGATATTATTGCGAAAAGATAAGAAATTTGAAAATATGGAATAAAATATCGAGAACATTCGAGAACATTACGGCTCGGGATTTGATTGAGAGAAAATGGAGCGGTTTTTGACAGGACTCGAATATACTCTAATTACCAAAGCGACCGTATCGGGCGTAGATGACAACTAAGAGTTGACATTAATATTTGAAGCAATCACTTGCGATAATCTTACGAAGCTCACTAATCGTTCAGCGAATCAAACATACGGCCCAATCATCACGGTGGTTTGCGAGGAGTGCGAGAAATAAGTGTCTGAGCCCCCACTTTGGCCCCGAGGCTTGGACAAGGCGAAAGTCAAAATCTCTCCTCAGTCAATGAAAGATTACAACACGGCGACTATGGCGGCCGAGGCGGTTCAAAGTGCAGACGAAGGACATCGTCGGGGAACATTTTAGAGTCGTAGACTATCGGTCGTTTAAAGTCCATTAGACTCGTGGAGGCTGCTGACCATAAGGAGATCATGGGAAGCTTATCGAACCCGGCGGGAAGCAAAGAAATATTGAAAGCGGCGGGGCGTCGGTAAGCTGGCACGGGGAATCGGCATTGCGTCGGTCTCAAGCGAACTCCGACAAAACTTGAGGTTGAATCTGCTTGCGTTGGTCTCAAACAAACTCTTGCTGGAGAACATGCAAGTGACTAGGAACATCTTGATCGTCGGGGAGAAGTCTTGCGTGGCTTGCTACGAAAAATACTCTTTATGACAAAGCAAAACAAATGAAACGAGCAATACTACAAAATACTGCTGCGAGGATAAAATGGGTTTGGACAATATTTGAAAAATGCTGTCGGCTGGATAAAGTGCGGACCGAACGGAAGAAAATCCAAAACGGACCAAAATGATAAATCTCGCCGAGGAAGAATGCACCAAAGATGGGCCGCGAATAGAACTCATAACGCGAATTTTTGAAAATCCATGGAGGAAACAAAGGAAGAAGTAGCGAGAGCTCGTCTCTTGGAAGAAGGCAGCGCCTTGGTCTATTCCCAAATTTGTAGCGATTCTGCGTAAAAGGCGAAATCGAAGGATTCATTTCTGGTATTTGGCTCAAATCCTTGATTTCTCTCTCAAATCTTCACCCATTCCGTCAAGGTTTGGATTCAAAAGCTGCGCTAAATATGACTGTCAATATGTGTCTAATCTTGCATTAATCTTCCATATTTTTTTGAATTTTGAGTAGCGAACATTAGGGTTTTTTGACCTTTTGATGAAAATTTGGGGCTTTTCCCCCAAATGGATTTGTCTTGCCAAATTGATGCTAGGAATGGATAATAGAGCAATGTTAGGAACACCATATATTCACTTTGAATTTTCATGAGGTTTTGAGCCTTGGGCAATTTTACGGAAACGGTTTTAAAACTAGAATCAAGTACTTCATAACCTCAATTACCAACCCAATAAGTAATCTTGATGTTATGGATGGCCAGTAACTCTATCATCTACAGTTTGGTTGTGCAACTTTTGAGGACACTCTTGCGGAACTGCGCATTACGCCGCATAACGTAATGTTGCAGAATTTTCAGACTTGAACTGAGTAAGCTTTGACTTGGACTTGACCCAATTTGTCACACTGAGTGGTTGAATTGGTGGGAATAGTAGCGGGATGGCGGAAGTACGGGAATTCCGGGCCTCGAAACTAAAATTTCTTAACAGGCTTATGCGTCATGTAATCTTGGCACCTGAATTTGCCTTACGTTGCGGTAGCGATACTTCCACTTCGGAGGAGGACTCCCGCAGATGTAGACGCCTGATGCGGTTGATGAGGCTTTGAAGCGAGCTTTCCGTCACGGTGATAACTGCTGAGACCAGATTCTAGGGAGAGAGCGGCGATGAGGAGGAGAATTCGAGGCGAGGCCCACCTCGGAGTAGGTCAGTCGCCGGTGAAGAGCTCCAGCGTGTGGCGAGACACTGGGAGGCTGGAAGCCTGTATGTGCGTGTGACGAGAGTCACTTGTCCTCACGGACGGTGAAAGCTTAGTAAATAAGGATTTTCTAACTCATTACCCTATCCTCTCTATTTTGTTCAAATTTCCTTTCAATTTACTCAAAACCAAAGATAACTTCTGACTGAATCTAATAGGGGCGGGAACATCCAAGTGCGTTCTCGGAATTATCTACAGCGATGGGCATTCGGCGTTGTCGGAGGAGGAGGCCACGTGATGGGCGTGGAAGCGTTCGGTCCCTGCAGTTGATGCGGAGGATATCGTGAAGAGAAGTTGCGGGCCAACCTTAGCTTAGTCGCGCTTTCTTGGGTCGATTTTGAGATCGACTTCACGTTCACCTGCCTTTTGGTGAGGTAAGTCACAGCAGATGACTACGGCATGATTCACAGTCCCCGTAGTGTGGGGTAGGGAGATAGTGTGGCGGAGAAGGCATAGCAGAAACGGATCGGCGAAGGCGGAGGTTGATTGGTGCGTTGGAACACATGCGCAGAAATGCTCTGTTGCGCGCGGGTTGGGTACCCAGTACCTACGTTGAGTCACGCTACGCGGGAAGACCCGCGCACGTCGGTAGTCTCGATGGGAGAAGCGAGCTCCCCCCTCCTTATGCTGGTGAAGCGGAGGCACAAATCCAGCATAGCTTTGGTAGTTCTTGTCTTGATTTACCTCGGAGCAGTGCTGGTGAAGAAGCGTCGTGAAGACTTCTCCCCTCTTTCGACACGGAGGCTCCCTAGGGCCAGCCGGGAGGCCCAGGTCATCTTGCTGGTTTCGCGGTCCTCATCGAGCTTCATAGGGAGCCATGGTTAGTCCGGAGTTGATGGAGAAGACGAACTGCTCGCATCTTGAATGTGAAATCGGACCGGGTTTCTTTGCGTGGAAGTATGAACCTTTCTTTAATAGCAAATTCTTTGTCGAATTCGGAGGACCGTGTATTGATCATTACATCTTCACAGTGGGTGTACTCCCTGCCCGGGACTCGCGCCCCGAGAGGACGGAGCCCTGGAAGAAGGCCTATCCGGTGGTAGAGGATTGGGTCATGTGCGGGGCGAAGCAGCGCTCTTCTCCGCGATATCTCACGAAGCGGAGCGTGAGCATACGCCGGGTGGCTTGCGTGAAGTATCCCAGCTTGCCTATGCACTTATTCTTCTCATACTTTGTTTTACATTGATCATGGAATGACCTTTGCCTTTATATTGCATCGCGGTGGTTGCCTGGTACGCCTGCGGGTATCTGAGCGCCTCCTTTTATTCTTGGAGAGTCGCCACGACAAGGGCTTTCAGTGAGAAGGAAATTCTTGTTGCTGGGCGTCGATGTGAGTCATGTGTGGTATCTCCCGGCGACGTTTGGCTCGTCGGTGCTCTCGGGCGCGTTGGCGGTTCCGTCGATCCTCAGGAGCCAGCGTTAGAGAGTCCGCGAGAAGCTGAGAGGGGCGGACTGCATGCCTTGATAGCGATGACCTTACTGCTGCGAGGATTGCTAGCGTTCCTTCTGGAGGAACTAAATCTCTGGCCGATGGTAGTGGTAGTATCCTTTATTCTTTGATCGAAAGCCGAAAATTGCGATGAAAGATCACGAATTAATAAGAAACTTATTTGTCTTCTGAGAGGTTGGTAGCGCGGGCGCCGAGCTGATGTATCGGCGACACTGCTCAAGTACAGCAGCGGCCAAGGAGAACGGCGATCTCAGACAACTGCGTGACTTTGTGTGATGGCGAATCTTGGCCTAAACATGGCGACATCGGTTGAGGTAATGAGTTCTTATTTTACATAGTTTTCGATGTAGAAAACATTTGATTGAACTTGTGATTTGCGAGAACTTTTTTGAAATGCGAGTGTGGCGAATCTCGGTTGTGACACTATAGGCAGTGACCGGCCCGATTCTGAGCTACGGCCATCGTAGCGCGCTCATCAGCGAGTGAAAGTCATCGAGTATGAACCTCGTTTGTTTTCTTTGACCTTTGGTTTCCAGTTTTATTTGAATTGATTCGACGCAGGCAATTTCTGTTGTCACCGGCGTCGTGGTAGAAGCGGAGTTGACTTGATCTACAGGGAGAGCGGCTCGTTTGTCGAGGCTTCGGGTTTAGGGACGCTTGCGTGACGCTCTTATAGCGAGGTGCAGGAGTGGAGGCTGTGATGATGCTGCGTGGTTTTGTAGACGATTTTGAACATTTTGGATTTGTTTAGGCACGGCCCGATTACTGGATTTGAATTTGTTTGACGGCCCGGTTGCTATACATTTGCTTTTGTATATCTCGGCCTTTGAGTGCCTTTTGCTCTCTGCAGGTTGTATTACCGTACTTACACAGTTAGTTTTTGACGAGTTTTGGTAGACAGCAGTTTTACCCGTCATGCTGCAAAATTCATAGAAAATCACGTAACACATACATTTTTATATATACATAAGGCCTTTAATTAGTGCAAAATGAGACTCGAAAGGGTATGAAAATGCTACAATTTTGTGGAAATAAGCAGAAGGATGATGGAGGTTACCCTCGAAAAAAGAAAGAGAAGAAATCTATAAGTTGAAAATGGAAAAATAGAAAAATGAAAATGACTAAATAAATGTTGAAATAAAAAA
Organism: Silene latifolia; assembly: GCF_048544455.1. Classification (NCBI taxonomy): domain Eukaryota; kingdom Viridiplantae; phylum Streptophyta; class Magnoliopsida; order Caryophyllales; family Caryophyllaceae; genus Silene; species Silene latifolia. The sequence continues at coordinate 9,830 of NW_027413216.1, read as the reverse complement.
GAATTAAAATGAAAAACTAAATATAAAGTGTGAAAAAAATGGTAGGAAAATGTCGATGTACGCCTTTCGAAAATGTGCGTTCGATTCGAAACACAGACTGACAAATTTCTAGGATTGCCAAAATAAAATCGAAGAATAGAAGTATTCGTTTTATAGAATTGAAAGATCAGCAAATCACGCCGTGGCTGGGGAAAAGGCGCGACATGGTGCGTCCCTTTGAAAAGGCCCAGTGACGAGCGCGCTTTGTCACGCTTGATGGAGTTACAGTGAATTTGGCGCAATGCATTATAAATAAGCGTAAGACGAGCTTTAAATCATAATTCTTCCGTCTCTTCTTAAGTCAGTTCACATAAACTCCCAATAAGTATTTTCAAGAAAATTATCATAAATAGATACCCACAGTTGACGGAAGGAATGGACATAACGAGTTTGTCGAACATTGCCAAACCTACATGGTGCTTCCAACTGCTTGTGGTTCTTTGTTGAGTTTTGAAACTCATTAAAGTTTAACAAAACCGTTTTGGATGCTGCCCTTGATTATTAGGACCCAAATTATCATGTTTTCGCATTCCAGGGCGATATTTGTCGCTCTGGAGAAATTGCGCTATTGGGGGCGGGACCCCGAACATTTATGCGCATCCCTCCTCTTGCTCAGGAGTATAAGACGAGTTTAGAGATTTGCTTGGACACTAGACTCGAGGAGATGCCTTCTCGTTACTCCGAAGAAGCGTGAGATCTTGGATTTTATGGTGGATTCCATCAGCGGGCGTGACCCTACGATGCTCTTATGTACGCTGAGATGAGAAGCATTTGGCTTACATTTGCTTCATGTTTATGTCTTTCGAGGGACATGTTGATGAAGATTTGGTGATCCGTCTATTGGGTCTTATTGGCAAATGGAGTAACGCGAGGGCCACTTGTCTATGTTGGGAAGATTATCTTGGGCAGGACAATAAATCAGCCAGCGATCTTCCATTTTTAAGAAGTCCCATTATCTCTGAGTAAAAACACACCCTTCTTTTTTCTTTTTCTTTTTTTTTTTTTTTCTCTTTTTTTCTTTTTTTTTTTTTGTGCCGTTTTTTTTTTTTTTTTGTTAATTGTTTTGTTTTTATTAAGTTTTGTTATCGAGCAACTCAGTTACTCGACCCCAGTTCATGCGCTATCATTAATATGATTCGATGAGACAACATTTGTCATAGTGGACTTCACAGATGCCATTATGGAAGAACAAGCTGAAGAATGATGGCAGCGGATCGAGTGGTCATTAGTGATGGCACCTGAAATCTACATCAGCGGAATTGTCTTCTTTGGATCCCTATGAGTAAAATGGCATTTCACAGATTGGAGTTTATGGTATGCATCTTGTCTCCGAGAAATTGATGAGGCAGAGTGGGTTGGACGAGATGATCCACTGAAACTGTAATGCCAGTTCCAGCAGACGCTTAGTAAACACTACGAGAGGCCGAAAGTGTAGCTGTGAAATGGGCCCAAAGAACATGTAGTTCTTGAACTTCTCCTCCAATGCCTTGTGGGTGTTAGGACTCTTATGCGAGGTGGAGGAGCGCCTTGGAAGCCGCGCGACGGCGAGGAAAGCGAGCGGGTGATTACTGAGGTGCGCAGAAGAAAGAAGAAGCATTCGGCGGAAGAGAAAGAAGCAGGGTTCAAGTCGTTCATCCTTGAAGGAATCGAAGACTACTCTGTCGCGAGGAGATGGTGGTTAGCATAGAATGGAAGAGTCGAGGCCTCGAGAAAGGCACGGTTGGTGATTAGAGTGCGAAGATGAGTGCCAGGCGCTTGGCTCGGTCGATGACAAGAAAATATGAGCAAGAGCGACAAGGCAAGGAAAGATGGAGGAAGGAATGATGTCTTATTCTTATTTGATGTGTGTGTTTATAATAAGAAAGGAGGATTTTAGAATCTAGCTGATATTTAAATTTATTTGCATTATTATTATTATTAGAAGTTGAATGAAATAAAGTTAAGTGGTTTATGAAACCGATTTGTGATTTTCTTTAATTATTCTTGTAAATTTCAAATGCAATACAAATGTCCTTCTATTTTTTAAATATATAATAGTGAGTGGGTTGAATCCCATGAAGGATTGCCTGCGTATTCACTTAAAGCGAAATCAAACCCTTACGGCGTAGTTCGAGGTAAATGTCAAAGAATAATTATTGACGAAGCTTGTAATGAACATGAAGAAAAATAGCACAAACTTTTTGCTTACTAAAGTGCGGGTTAGTTTGTTTGATGATATGAGGATGGCGGAGTTTGCAAGATGCAAGACATAGTGACATTCAAATGGGCAGGGCCTTTTATGTAAGTGCACCAGCAACGCAGCATTCTGCAGTGGCGTTTTGTTTCTATTCTGAGGCACAAATGTCGTTTGAGTTGGTGAGATTTGTGGGGTTTGAGAACTCCATTCCGTCTAGATCGTGATTCTAACACACCCCCTGGGAGTATTGATTTGACTAGATATGGTCAGGCAGCGATTAGGTTTGAATTTCCCTTGGGTCAGCGAGGTAAAGAGCTCAGCCGATTTGAAACTAAATCTCCTTCTTTGATGTTTCTTAGCTAACCCTTTTGTTGAAGCTCGTTTGATCCGTGGCAATGTATTTTGGACATTATGTAAAAGACAGCGAAACCTCGTTCATCCAGAGGATGAGTTCTTACGTATCTATCTTTCTTCGATCGGCCTCAAGGTTGACTCTCTACAGTCAGGATCACGCAGATGGTATTTCTAGCTCATTTGGTTTATGCTGGCTTCCATGCCGTCAAGTCAAATAGAAAGGTAGCCTTGATGGGCGTCTGTGGATCTTCGATACCATGGCGAAGGTATTTTGCTAGCGATCTATAATTATCAGTCCATTTTCTTGAGGATTGTGGCGACATTCTTATGCTGCTTCTACCTGGCGCCGTTGGTCACGTGGTCTATAGGGCGATGGTGATGATGCTAATCTTGTGCTTGGCTAGCAATTGTTCAGTTTGGCTTGGAAGTAGGACCATTATACGCTAATGATCATCGCGAGAGCGACATATATCGATGAATGATGTTGACTTGTATAGATTTGGCTACATTTTTGGCCGTAGGCCCGGTGCTAGGAAGCAGCTACCCATTTGGTGAGTAGTCAATTGCTACCGGGGATGAAAGCGATGACCTCCTGTTCGGCTGGGGTTATTTTCCAATTATATCAATTCCCATGCGGAGAAATGGCGAGGAGATGTCATCCGTATGAGACAGCGAAGGAGGGACGTGTTGTACATTCCAGGAGATTTGTAATTGTGGCAATGTCTCACATATTTGATGCAATCGGATTCCGGCTGTGGTCAATAGTACCCTAGGCGTGCTGATTTTCTTTGCGCATCATAGGTCCACTCGTACTGAGGATCGCATTCTAAGTCATGGACTTAACTTCAGTACACGTTTCGCTTACTGTGAGATGATCAAAGCTAGCGTAGAGACTACTACCAAGAGGTGTTCTTTTGTATAATTCTCCTTGCATGAAGGCATTGTTGCTGAAGCATATGGCGTGTACACCGTTGTCCCCTCTTGTCACATATCCGGTGGATAGGTACTATTAAGCTTGAAGTTCAAGTTGCCTTGGAACGGGGTTTCTGTGCGTTTCTTCTTCATCGATAATTTGAGTGGACATAAAGCAGCGAAGCTCAGACCAGTCGATTAAATACAAAGGCATTTCCATCATGCTAATGCATGTTTATCAAAGATGCAAGTTTATGAGCGTCTGCAAATTGATTTTCATCCAGAGTAGAGTGTAAGTAGGTTACGTGATCGAAAGAATTGACGGCGACTTGGTGTCTCTGGCACGATAAGGTACTGAAGCTTTCGCTTGGTTTTCCGGGGATCATGCTATGAGTTTGATGATTAGTGACGAATCTCCATGCACTGGAGATTTTGATGCTAAACTACTGCCGACATGTAGTCACGATTAGAGCAAGCCTCGCTTCTGCTGGGCGTTGTTTGTCACCTCAAGTGAGTTTGGCGGCTGATCGGTGTATGCTCTGCCTTGGGAGAAGCGAGCAACACTCTATCCCAAATCCTCTTAGGTTTGATGCTCCATCAAGTATAGGTCCGAGAAGTCACATCTGATTAAGTATATCATAAGTGGCAAAGGCATCAAAATCGTCATGATACATCGTCGTTGATGGGATTTCTGCGAAGAATTGAAGCGGCAGTATGACCCTATTACTTTTAGTGCACGTATTTGAAGTCAAATTAAAGAAGCATAACATGGTCCCATCTTGCGATGACGTTTGAGACAGGATTTCTCGAAGAGTATTTGGCGAGATCCATGCTGGAGAATATCTTGTGCAGAGTAGCTAAGCATGTAGTGGCGTAACTTCTTTATTGCCCACACAGAGCGAGAGCATGTCTTTTCGAGTTGTAGTATTTGCACTCGTATTCCAGAGCTTCTCGCTTAGATAGTAAGTAAGCTCTTTCTTCACTTCCTCCTGGTTTGAGCTAGCATGGCACCCGCATGTTGATTCGATTCGTGAGATCGAGCCAGAAGGTTGATCTTGTTGTGGTGGCATGAGCAACGAGTGGTTGTGGCCAATATCTCCTTGATTACCCTACGAGCTGCTTTTACTGACAATCATCATCCCACATGGTGTGAGTCCTGTCTTCTTAAGTTTTCTTGAAGATGGGCTCAGCAAATCATACGTAAGTTTAGGTAGAATAAGGCTTATGTATGTGGACTTTTCCAGGAATCATCGACTTCTTTTTATCTGTTTGGGTTGGCATTTCAATCGAGAGCTTTGATTTTGAAGGATCTGTTCTATACCTCGTTGGCTATGCAGTATCCTAAGTTTGCCAGACGTTACCCTGAAATGTGCATTTACGAGGTTGAGTCTCATGTTGTACTTGGTAGCCTTACGAAGAACATCGAAGGTTAGCAATATGTCCCTCTCTCTCCCTTTGGTTGTGATCATGTCATCTACATATACCTCAACTTCTTTTGTTGCATCATGACAACGTAGGTTGCAGTGAGCGTGCGTTGGTATATAGCTCTCGTGCGTTGATCAATCCGAAGCGGCGTGCTTTGCCGACGTGAATAGAGTTTTCCCATTTGCATTGTGACGACGGTCTTAGCCGCCATGTCTTCCCATGCTGCAGCCATTTTGATTTGAGTTACTGCCGGCATATCCATCCATGCAGAGATAGCGATCAGTAGTTACGACGGTATTGTCCACTAATATGTGCGACCGTGAGGCGGAGGAAGTCATCTTACTGGACTCCTTTGTTCAAATCCCCTAAGTAACACAATTTCAGTTCTCCCGTCCCCTTTTAGATGGAGTACTATGTTAGCTACCCGAGTCGAGAATACTGAGAGCTTTGATGAACGGCTTTGAATTGTTTGTCGACCATACGCCTAATCTTTGAGAGCCCACTCCATGTACCGTTACATTGATGCAACACGGCCGCGGGATTTGAAACCTGGCTTGATCAGGTCTACATGTATCGGGCGATAACCTCGCGCCGATCCCTGGCATGTCTTTGTAGGACCGATGACGTCTTTGAATTCATTTAGGGGACTGCCATGAGTGCAAACGGCCCGTCGGTGGGCGCTCGAGTGAGTCCACCATCCTAAGTGCTTTGGGTTTCTGGTTAGGTTCCTATGTTGGTGAGATTCGAATTGTCTCGATGCGGTCCCCCTATCCGCTCACTGTGTGTATCTTCGCCTGACTCGCGTAGGGAGGTATTGTCCGGTCAAATGCAGGTCTTGGTCATCCACCGGTATCATCGCTCAAGCGGTGCACCGATAGACGCGAAGAAATGGCGAGCACAGTTTATTCCTTGTTAAGATTTGAGTGAAGTTGAAAGGAAGCAGAAGAAGCCCGGCTAGATCCATGGTGGGTGGCACGGCAGAAGGGGAAACGATGGTGGAGGCATTTCCCAGAACTACATGACTACTCGATGCTAGGCTGAGGAGACTTGAAGGGAGTGGGGATGGCAGCCAGAGTGGGCTCTCACGGTGACTTCTCTGAGCCTCACAGCTCGACTCAGGCTCGACGACGACTGGGCTACCAAATCGTCGTCTTCTGGTTCGTCCAGAACATCTCTCCTTCTCAGGTTGGTGAGGCTTGAAGAGTCTTCCGTGATTGTGGAGTCCCATTTTGATTGATTTTCTCCACCGCCTTCTGCTTTGCTTTGTGTCCGATTTACGTGCGTGTTAGTGCGGTGGGAGTTGAGGCGATCAAATCTTGAAGTATCGTAGTAATGACTGATCTCATCCACGACCTGTGACATAATCGGTCCGTCTCTCAAGCAGGAGGCTCTGACTCTAAATCTCGCCCGATGGTGCCAGCGGGTGCAACTGGTATAGAGCAACAGTTCCCCGGAGGGATGAAGTAAGCGATGCGTAGAAAGATCTCGATTCAAATCAAACTTCCTCTCGGAAGTAATGCAGGGTTCGGAAGCCGTGAAAGGATTACGAACACCATTCGTGAGCGAGGAAATGTCCATTTTAGGGTGAGGAGATATGGCCTCAGTTGGACTCCTCCCCCACATACTTGCGATTTTGGACTTGAGGCAAAGCATTTGCGAACACTATTACGCCGTGGGTTTGTACCTGGTCAAGTGGTATTCTCGATGAGTTGCTGCCTTTCTTGTGCGTTGCGTGAAGGTGTTCAGCTACTGGAATCAGGGATCAAAGGCATTTCCAGGGAAGTATCACTGATTTTTGAGTATGACGGTTGACCGCGAGTTAGAGTAGGGATTATGGTACAGAGGTGCTGACTCACTTTCTATAGCGCTTACACTTTGGAAGCCCCGAGATCGTATATGGGATACGAGCGGGGACTTGATTGTTTTGGTCGCTTCTCGATTATGCCAGCCTTGATGGGTAGCCGGTAATCGTCCATACACCTTTGCCATTTAATTGGGATCTTGATCTTTTGATGGAGGGAGTGGATATTCCTGCTTTGGAAAGCGTGAGATCCAGAAGCCCCTTCGCAGTATGTTGAGGTGAAGCTTACGATGTCCACTGGCCTTCGGAAGTTGGCAGCTTTTACGTTCGATTGGTCCCGTTGCTATGGTTGGGATTGCGCCAAGTCCTGCCGCACCCCGTCGTGTCAATAAGCCCCATTGCGGCGTACACCTTGACTGTATGGGGTCGAGTCCGACATCTCGCGCTGGATTGTATCTTGTCTTGAGCGGTGTGGCGATTGGCCAGCGGAGCCGTGCGTCTACCAGGTCATTGGCACATTCTTCTTTAGACAAGTGGCGGTGATGTATAGAAGCGAGAGGTTGTGGCTTGGCTTGCCGAGGAATTGGCAAGTCTTCGATGCAGAAAATATTAGGATTACTTAGCCCGGTGCATTCTTGGAAGACCAGTTGACTCATCTTGCCGAGTAGAGTGATTCTGTGCCTACGATTCAGTTGTGGCCAATAGCGCAGCGAGTGGCTTGGCGGTGCGGAAATGAGCACGCCACTAGTTGCCGAACTGAAAGATACGACCTTGCAGTTTACATACGCGGCATGAACGCAAATGATCCGATGAAGTGCGTCGCCGTTGTCGTTTGGTGTGATGACATTGGTTGGACCGTTTTGAGTGGGTGCTTTGGTATGGGCGACCGAAGCGAGTTAGGTGATCGGCGTCTTGGTTTCACGCCATTTTGGACTATTTCTTTGACTAAGGAGTTTCGAGTGAGATACAAATATCGTCGCCAAACAAGTCACCGTGAGCCCATTTGATTGCGGCAAGGCTCCCTCATTCTCGTGATGTCACTTTACTGGTTGTATGATTTTGATCGACTGGCTAACGCCGACCCACGGCGGCTACGTCTAGCACTTAGTGGCATTTTGAAGAAGGTCGATGTGTACTCGTTCTTTAGGTGTTGCCTTGGGATCGCGTAAGGTTGTTACCATATTCTCTAGTTCCCACGCTTGTCTATCTGCACTCGCTTGCCCATGCGAGTGAAGTCGAAATGGTAGGGAGATAGTGAGTAAGTCTTTGCTTTCGATTGCATGAATTTCATTTTAGCATGGGAGAAATGAGATGTGAGCAATCTAAGGTAGATTCGTCACTTGTCAATCACTAGAACTCCAAGAGGATTAAGGTGTTGTTGGGGCCACCTCACGGGTGGAATTGGAGATGCGGCCGTCTTGATCATATCCTGAAGCACGTGTTTCAACTTGCATTTTTTACGTGTCCTTGCCCTACTAGTACATTAGGAATTTTCATCCGAGAATTTGGACTTCCTTTGGAGTTGGGAGTAGGCTCAGATGGGTTTGGAGGTTGCCTTGCTTCGCCATTGGCCTTTTTAGGCATTGGATGTGCTCTTATCTCCCAGGTTGCGTGAACTTCCGTCCGAGTGGGCTCTAGTTTTCTTGGATGGCGCAAGGAAGAGTTAGCCTGAATCGGTCTTGCTAGTGAGAACCGTATGAGCGACTTGTGGACGCCTAGCGGTATCCTCGACCTACCGTTTGGAAGCGAAGAGTCGCTTCTACCGGATGTCGTCTTCAATTGCGTCACACTAATGCAGTTGAAGTCGCCCGAAAGGTCTTGATGTTTTGATATCTCCCAATGGATTGGCCGTATGGGCATGAAGTTGACCACTAGACTTTTCTGAAGTAGAACACTCATCCGGGCGTTCAACACTAGTTGGGTACTAGTCTTCCCTCCACCTACTTAGAAGAGTCGGTGAATCCTTCCTTGTCATGTTTGGGTAAGAACACTCTAGGTGCCTGTTGGCTTGAATCTACCGGCATTAACTCCGTGTTGTTTGCGAGAGCTTCGATGGCGGCGTCCTCCCGGGTGCGCGACCTTACGTGATCTAAAGTGTAGAACCATTAGCTTTGGGATGGTGTCGAGATGAAGGAAAGATCCATGCAGAGACATCCTAGGGTTTGATGCCTTTGATAGACATATGTAGTCGCCATGTGAAAGTGCGCAGGATGTAGTTGCAAGGGTTCTCGTGTCCGCTAAACTTAGGGATATCGGTACATGCTGAGAATTAGGTGGCAACTTGCGAATTGGCGGCTTCATGCCTACGATTATTCTCACCTGGTAAATGTCTGTCCCCCTCAAAATCATCAGTTGCTCCTACAGGTCTATACCATTTGCGGTTGTTTCCCCTGAGGCCGAGGATTCTCATCTTACAGACCTCGTCGCTTAGGAAGAAGTGTAATGCTTTACGCTCATCATGGGAGTAAACTTTCCACGCTGTCGAAGATCCGGCCTTCGATAAGTCTTTTTGCAGGCGGTCATAGGTTTGTTCTTGTGCTGTTTGGAGTTGTCGCGGCGGCGGATTCGAGTCATTACTTTCTTGAATTCCTTGAAGTTAGTATCGTCGATTGTTGGACGTCTTGGAGGCTTGGACAAGAGATGTTGACGAATCAGAAAGCTACCGATCGACCGTTCTATCACCTTGCTATAAGAGAAAAATTTTTGACTTCGTGAAGTGGGTGTAATGCCACTTGATGTTGAAGTGAGTTTGAAGAAAGGCAGAGGTCTTTGACAATGTGTTGTCCTAATGCAGCCTTAGTGTAGGTTGCTGGGAAGTGGACTCAGAATGTGAGGAGTTTAGAAATGGGCTTAGCGGCCCCAATTTTGACTCACGACGAGCGGGCTGAGTTTGGCTTAGGATTTTGTTGCTAATTCAAGGCCCTATTTGAAATTAACCCGATTGGCAACGGTTTTGATTTTTGAAAAATTCGATCAGTGGTTTTGTTAGGAAATGGTGATCACATAAGGTTTACATTTATACAAGCATTATAGCAGGATCTGAGTGCATTTAGAAGGAGTTTTGGTTTAAAAAGGGTGGGTTATATCTGCAGAACCATCAAATGAAATCGTGGAGAAGGCTCG